>NW_017386030.1:542754-642859 GCF_000237925.1 Schistosoma mansoni | reverse complement strand
AATATAATAATTTTTTCACATATAATGAATTCTCTATACTCGGCACCCAATTATCGTCAACATTCGTTTAAATTATTTTGGGTCAGTTTTCAATCAGACACCTCATCTAGACGAAGAAATGAACCCAAATGCAAAGTCAGCAAACCGTCTTTCCACCGTGAATTTCGATGTACTTAATGCCCGTAACACCTCAGAAATGGAAAAGTCAACAGGACCGGATGAATTACACCCCCAAATCCTGAGACCTATCGCACAATATATCCGGCCTGCGATATTCAATGTGTCACATGATCAAGGTGTGTTGCCTACAAACTGGAAGCGTGCAATCGTCACTTCCATACATAAGCAGGGATCGATACAACTTCCATCGAACAACAAACCAGTTACCCTCATCAGTGTCGTAGTCAATATACCGAAAAGAATAATCAAGAAGACCATCATGACATCCCTGAAAACCAACAATTTATCAAACAGAGAACAGCATGGTTTCAGAAAAGGTTCATGTTGAACAACAAAACTTCTTTTAGCAAGGGAGCATCGGAAAAAGACCCTAGAAAACGGAAAATCAGTGTGTGTGGTCTACATAAAATTCAGCAAAGCATTTAACAGGGTACCAACACAACGACTGCTCTTGAAGCTAGAAAATCTTAGCATTGCCGAACCACTCCTAAAATGGCTTGAGGATTTTATAGTAGATCGTAGACAAAAGTAAGAGTAAATTCAAAGCGCTACACTTGGAGAGCAGTACTTATTTGAGTACCACA
The DNA here is from genome assembly GCF_000237925.1 of Schistosoma mansoni. Classification (NCBI taxonomy): domain Eukaryota; kingdom Metazoa; phylum Platyhelminthes; class Trematoda; order Strigeidida; family Schistosomatidae; genus Schistosoma; species Schistosoma mansoni. The sequence continues at coordinate 642,095 of NW_017386030.1, read as the reverse complement.
AGGTTCTGTCCTAGGTCCTTTACTTTTTTACAGTATGTAAATGATCTTCCAAGTATAGTAGAGTCCCCAATGTTATTACACGCCGCCGATGTGAAAGTCTGGCGAGAAATAACGGGGGGCGCGGATGCATGAGCATTTCAGGCAGACTTAAATATAAAGATCAACTGCTCTAAACAGTGTCTGTTGCCTATCAGCGCAGCAAAATATATCTACATTACGTTGGGGATAGAAAAATAAATAGGTACAGCATAGGTGAAGTGCCTGTACTCGTTGTCCACCCTCACAAGGATCTTGGGGTCACAGTGAGTCATGGTCTTTAGACCACATCCCACTGCCTGAAAGTTGAAGGTAATGGGTTTAGAATCCCATGGGCTTTAAGACGGACATTCACTAAGTTAGATACTACCATGTTCACTACAGTACATGCAACCTTAATGAGAAGTAAGCTGGGGAAATATGTTCGGGCTTCAAACCCTTGTTTAAAATGTGACTCGGATATCCTCGAAGAATGATAGAGGGCAGCTGCCCATGCAATTCTAGAGCCCCGGGGTTTACAGTACCAAGAGTGACTTGGAAAGCTAGACGTATTTACTCTTTCCTATCGCAGGTTGAGAGGTGATCAGTTTTTGATGTATAGAATATTAAGAAATGATTTCGAGCCCAATGCATACTCTTTTTCTTCCCACTAGAGTGGAACATCACAAGGGACATAACAGGCCAGTATAAAAGCCAAGAACGAATAAAATACCAATGGGATATAGGTTTTCACACCGAATCATCAATTATTGGACCCTGTTATCCGAAGCAGAGGTGTCCACACCTTAAGCTGACTCATTCAAGAGAAGACTGAACACCCATGGGAGCATACTAGAAAAAGGATAACATGGGCCGTAAGTCTGCTGTTTTTACTACACAAATCTGAACCCGAACTATATTGTTAATTGAAGACTGAAGGTCATTTGCGACCGCAAATTATGAGGGTTCTCGGAAGAGGGGTTTGTTGTTATTCTACATTGTTAGACATATTTGTTTCCGAAGTATGCTCTGCTGTATATAAAAAGAATATCTTCAATTGTGTATTCTGTTGCAAATATAAAAAATTGGAAAGTAAATAATTATTTTCATGCGAATTTGGTTCCTCAAACGTTTTCCCAAATAGTACGGGAAAAATAACTGGTTAGATTGATGGGTTATTGAAAAGTACTTGGGGTTTATATTTAATGCTTTTTCTCATCCAATGCAAGTACCTCGTACATGTGTTTACCGAGTTGTTAAAAGTCTATTTCGGGGGAAATTTTGGTAACATTAAACTATACTGCCGGCCTTAGAACGAATGTTAAATGACCTTGAGAAATATTAGCCAATCAGAAGATAGTTAGTATACAGTAAAAATATATTATACAAAACCAAAGAATTAAAGTGGAAACACTTCTTTTACATGGGTCAAAAACTTCTCAAGGTCAGATATAGGTTCAGAAATTCTAAAATCATAGTGCATACGGTACAGGAACACATCCATATGGCTCCATAGTAGTCGACCTCTGAAACCATGATAAGGTCTCAAAAATTCTTTTAGCTCCGACCACATAGCTTCAATAATGTTAGTATATTGGTATGGTTTACGGGTTAGGGTTAGAGTTAAGGTTTAGGTGTAGGGTTATGGGTAAGACTATAAGTTGTGGACAACCTTTGAGCGACGCTAGAGTGACTCTGAGAGTGTCAACATAATAACTAGGACCAAATAAGGGTTATAAACCTGTGTGAAGAATTCAAATTATGATTTGCAGTCCATGATTAAGGCTAGGAATTATACTGAGGATTTTCATCACGAACTGACATCAGCTATAATGCCAAAACTCTATTTATCCAAATGGATAATTGAATTTCGCGCCAAAATCTTATGATGACTTCTATTGTAGACGCTAAATTATCACGTCTTCCCTAAAATTCGCTGTAAACCGACCGTACGTAAGCATCAGGTGCCGAACTTAGCGCCGTGACCTTGAAAACCCGCGAAAGCTTCTGATTGGCTCGGCAGTATAGTTTAATGTTACCGAAATTTTCGGGTTTCCCCCATAGTCGTGAGACGTTCGGTATTGTGTAAAACCCGAAACTTCGGCGATTTTCCCCTGACCTGGGAAAATTCCTTTATGTTTTCGGTGAGACCGTAATTTATAGTCAAGCCAACCAGAAGCGTCTGAGGGCCCTAAGGTCACGTCGCCATTTTAATACCTGGTACATATGTACGACAGGTTCGCTGATAGTTTCAGAGGAGGGATAATTACGCGTCTACAGTAAATGGGACTACTAAAAATATCCTTTATTTGCAGTAATCAAATGACCTGTAGACCTTGTGCAGACTACTGTGATGATTTTTCGATGTAATATATGTTTCAGGAAGAAGTATGGTACAATAGGAACTTTTTTCTCTCGATCCGGATTGAGACTAAGGCAGATTATGATAATTGCTTTGAACTGTATGATAAAAGCATCAGTAACGTTGGTTGCAGTATTCGCAGATTTTGCTGAAACTTCGGCTCTTCAGTGGTATGAGTTGTAGAGATACGCGCATAATAAAAATGTCAAGCTTACATAACCTGAGTACACACAAACAATATTGAAGCTATGTGGTAGAGGTTGAAGGAGTATTTGCGACCTTACTATGGTTCCAAAGATCGACTATTATGGAGCCATATGGATGAGTTCTACTTTATGCATTACAATTTTAGAACCTTTTAACCTTCTAACCTTGAAAAGTTTTAGACCATGCAAAAAAAGTGTATCCACTTTAATGTTTTGGCTTTGTATAATACATTTTTATTATAAACTAACTGTTCCCTGATTGACTTGTGTTTCTTAAGGTCATTTAAGATCTGTTCAAAGGCCGTCGATAAATTATAGTCTCGCATCTTTTAGAGATAACCCTTTCCTCATCTAAATTTCCGGGAGTTGAAATTTTACCGGAAAATCCACTTGTTAACTTAGAATATGCCAATGACTTAGTTTTATTTGGTGAAGACGCTGACAAAATGCAACGTCTTCTGACCACCGTAAGCGACAATCCATTCATGTTAAGGATGCGATTCTCCTCCTCGGAATGCAAAAATTTGCTTCAGGATTGGGTTAGATTAGCACCTGAACTAATGATAGGGAGTGAAGTAGTTGAGCTCGTCGACCGCTTCACTTATTTTAGGAGTCTCTCAGCTCTTGTGGTCTGGTGTGTGACGAAATCCCAGCAAGAATAAATAAGGTCCGACAAGCTTTTACCAACTTGCATCATTTATTTTGAAGGCGAGATATCCGTCTACCAACCAAAGGACGGGTTTACTATGCAACAGTTCGTTCCGTCCTGCTTTGTGGGTGTGAAATATGGTCGGTAAGAGTAGAGGATATTCGTAGGTTACTAGTATTCGGTCATAGGTGTCTTCGAAGCATTGCTTGTATATCCTGGCGCCACTGAGCATGTAATGCAGTTGTTAGGGAACGGGTAATAGGTAGGGATGGCGAATCAATTGATGAAGTAGCGAAACTTCAGTTGAAATGGCTGGGACATGTGTTACGTATGCTCAACCACCGACTGTCCCGACGAGCTATGTTTTATGGTGTAGCAGTAGGATGGAACAAAGCTAGGGGTGGCTAGACCAAAACATGGCACAAATCCATGAAGTCACTGATAACTGAACTGAGCCATGTTGGTAAGTGTAGAATATCTGGTTAGGATCCGCGAGATGATGTCAACCGATGGTTAGAGATCTTGAATGTATTTTTATTTGCCAGGTAAAACACGACCATCAGTAAGTCACTTTCTATAAAACTATTGGGTTGACTTATTTATTTATTTAAACACATGAATATTGGTACAAGGAAGCATCAGATGAATATGTGCCTCACAAATCTCATTTGATTTGTGTGAGGGCTGTGATGCTGCCCAGGTGCCCAGACTGAAGCAGGTGGTTTTCTTAGGGGGCCACACCCCGAGCCTTTGACCTAAAGGTCTAGTCCACAAGGCAGTGGAGCATCTTAAGGAGATGCAGTCCTATGGTAGCTGGTGACAAACGATTGATTCATACGCCATTTGTTCCTTCAGGATACTGGGGCCCATGTGCACCATGGTTTTAGAGTCAGGGTTTTCCAACTCCCCTAAGTGAACTTTCCGTGTCCACCAACCCGGTTAAAGCGTCGGACATTCTCTTTTCGTCCTCTCAATTTCGTAAATAACACTCCCGCCACGTGAATGCAGTAAGTAGGACTTCCTACTCACTGGTTTGACTGATTCGGTTCAGAATGTTTTTCACTATCACTGCTCTTTCTGTGCAAACATATAAGATCAGGGAGGATAGCATTTTATAAATTTCACCAGTTTGCTTTAAATGCCTAGTTAAATACAATTGTTATCAAACAAAACCACTGTGTAATAGTTCCAAGCCCTCGTACCTTGTAAAGGAGTTGAAAATTGAGGAACGTTCATCCATTAAAAAGTGTCCCAACGTTATCGTTTTTGTAATACGGACATGTCTATAAAGTGTCGTGCTAGATTTTATGTCGTTTATGCCGCTTCACCCGTAGTATTAATTTAATCCAGAAATATCATAAGTACTCGGAGTTCATAATCCAAGATGACACTCGTAATAAACTATAAGCAAAACTATAGAAGAGAGTTCATTTTTTTATATTCATACTGTAAAGTGGCTAATATAATGTTTATCTCTTTCAGACTGTGGAGTAACCGAATTGTGCACGTAAACACCTGTCCTCTACATCTTGCGATGTGGTATTTTAGAACATTTGGGTTCAAATTTTTCACAGCAGCATCTGTATACTGTAGTGTACATTCTATGGGATCTGATTCGAAAATTCAACAGTGGAACTACAACTGGGATAAGTCGCATGGTATATGATGATTTTTATCGTCCTGAAATTTTAACTATCGTTTTATTGTTTATTTTTATAGGTATACATGATAATTCAAAGTCCGGATTAAAACCAGATACACTTAACGTAGTAAAACATCAGCAACCTTATCATAAATTAATTATTTTTATACGTCATGGACAGTATCATTTGAATAGAAAGAAATCGGCAGAAAAGGTTCTCACCGATATTGGTTGGCGACAAGCTTATGCTGCTGGTTGTCGACTTAGGGAAATGGGAATTAAGTAGGCTTAAATGTGATATTAATTGTACATATTTCTCATACTTCATATTCATCTGCAGATTTTATCTTAGTGATCACTGAAATTTGATTGCTTTAGCTTTGTACTGTATTGTTTATATAGTTGTGACTTTTGGATACTGTTCTGGACTACGTGTTGTAGGTTTGAAATATGACCCTTTAATAACTATTTAGTACGTGAAAATCTGTTCACGACTACTAAATTATCAGTTCTTTTTTGTTTATTACATTGCGTCCTAGTTTCTTAAAAGGGAAGCTTAATTTTCGTTAAACATTATTTCCTTTTTTCATTGGATGTATCTTAAGGCTTTCAAGTAGCAATTTTGTTTTTTAGTCGGTTTGCAATTTCTTTCACCACTTCCCGTTAATAAGAACTGGCTTAGTGAAGCCAAATAATTCTTCCGGTTATTTGACAATGATTCATTCCATCATACCTCCTATTTAACAAACCTATGATTTTTACTCATAATTAACAGTCAATCACAACATAGAACCTTGTACGTATGTACATCGGTTTAGGTCATCATAGAGAAATGAAGTCGTCAGGCGAAATCCTAGAATAATAGAGGTAGTAACAATATCAGTGCTAATATGAAAGATTAGGCATCGGAGGTACAACTCAGAAAGGATATATAAATTAGTACAACAAAAACACGAAAAGGCTTATGAAGATTTAGAATTTCAGAATATAGGGCATTAAAGCTACAGTATCACGACTGAAAATCGTTCGTTGCTCAATAGAAAACGTTCATTCAGTCCACTAATCGTGTAACGAGCAAATGAAGTATATAGTATTAACTGAAATACCTTTAAAAAAATAAAATTCATACAGCTCTGGGTAAGCAAGATGTACACTTTTGAGTAGGTCAGTTCTTATAGCCTGTTCGTTTTAAAGTATATGAGCAAGATACAGTATGATAAGGCTTTCGTACTAAGTTAACTGCTTAAATAATTGACATAACTCCACCTATTATCAAATCATATATTCAGTGACCATGGTTCACTATGGTTTAATAGAACTAAATATAAAATCTTCCTACATTCTTAACCACTGGTCAGCTTTGGGATATTTTACTGGCAAAAATGTTTTGTATCCCGCTGATACCGTATTAGCTTGCACAAATTTGTGTCGGTCCAAGTTGCTGCTCTTCTTATTAACATAATCGAATTGAGAGTTGACAAAATGACAAACAGGAAAGTTATAAGTGTATCGTCAACCTCAATGGAAAACTAGGCCTGAGGAATGGTTCATAGAACTACTGGTCAGTCTGAGTGTAATTATCTATACTCTCAGATATACATGAACCAATTCTAAAATATTCGGGTTTTAATTAACTAGTGCTCAATACTCTCAAAAATGGTTTTCAGAAAACTTCATTGAAAATTCTAACATCTGGTTTTGGAAATGATTATATCAAGTGGTGTTCGTCAGAGTTGTCCGCTTCCTCCATTTTGACTAACATTGTCATAGGCATGCTCTTAGTGATAACACTCATCGCCTGACTTTTTAGGGATTGATGTTCTACCAGGCGATTCACTGGCTGACTTAGAATACACAGATGATATAGATTTGTTTGGTGAAGATGCTGACAAAATTTGGTCTTCTGACCACCTTAAACAACATGTTTGGGGTGCGGTTCTCTCCCTCCAAATGTAACATGTTACTTTAGGATTGGCCCCGAATGCCCTAGTGCGGCCGAGAGTGGGGAGGTTTAGCTCTCTCTCCAAATGCTCTCACATGATCACGTGCCTAGAACCACTATCAGGGAAGCCCTACTCACTGCCTTCTCGTGGCGGGGTTGTTGTTCACAAAAGTGAGAGGACGAAAGGCGAATATCCGGCGCTCTTACCGGGTTGATGGACAGGGAGAATCTACCTACGTAAATTGGAAAACCCTGATTCCGAACCAATGGTGTACATGGGCTTCAGGATCCCAAATGAACAAATGGAGTATGAATCAATCGTTGGTCACTGGCTACTATGGGACTGCAACTCCTTACGTTGCTCGTACTGCCTTGTGGATTAAACCTTCAAATCGAAGGTTCGGGGTGTGGCCTCCTAAGAAAACCACTTGCTTCGATCTGGGTACCCGTGCAGTATTCCAACCCTCACGCAAATCGGGTGATTTATGTTGCGCATAGCTATTTGGTGCCTCCTTGTACCAATGTTTATGTGTTTAAGTAAATACGTAAATGTATCATCCCTGGAATTAGTGATAAGGAGTGTAGTAGTTGAACGCATCGATCACTCCATTAATCTCGGGAGTCTTACCAGTCCTGATGGTCTGATATCTGACAAAATCTAGGCACTAACTCAAAAGTCTTGGTTGGCTTTTGCTAACTCGCTCCATTTGTGGTGTAGGGTTGATATACGTCTTCCAATCAAAGAGGGAGTTGGCTGCTCAGAAGTTCCTTTCTAATTAATGGATGTGAAATATGGGCATTTAGAGTAGGGAATTATCGTAGGTTACTGGTACTCGATCATAGATGTTTACCAAACATTGCCCCCAAATGCCCTGGTACGGCCGAGAGTGGGGAGAGTCTGCTCTCCCTCTCGAAATGCTCTTATATGGCCACGCGAATATATAGCCTCTGCCAGGGAAGTCCTATTCACTGCCTTCTCGTGGCGGGGGTGTTGTTCACAAAAGTGAGAGGACGAAAAGCGAATGTCCGGCGCTTTAACCGGGTTGGTGGATGTGGAGGATCCACCTAGGGGAGTTGGAAAACCCTCATTACAAACCAATGGTGCACATGGACTCCAGTATCCTGAAATAAACAAATGGCGTATGAACCAACTGTTGGTCACCGGCTACCATGAGATTGCATCTCCCTACGATGCTCTACTGCCTTGTGGACTAGACCTTTAGGTCAAAGGCTCCGGGTGTGGCCCCCTAGGAAAACCACCTGCTTCAGTCTGGGCACCTGTGGAGTATCACAGCCCTCACACAAATCGAATGAGATTTGTGAGGCGCATATTTATCTGGTGCTTCCTTGTACCAATATTTATGTGTTTAAATAAATAAATAATAATCTTGTGTGTTTTGAGAGCACGGAGTAATCAGTGTCTGGGTTTAGGGAGAGAGTACTAGGTAAAGATGGGCAATCCACTACTGGGTAGTAAGTCTTCATCAACCGAGGTTGTTGGGACATGTGTTACGTATGGCCAACCTTTACCTATCTCAAGGAGTAATGTTTTCTGGTTCATGTGTAGGCTGAAAGAAATCTGGCGGCGCCCAAACGAAAACATGGCTCAGTTCATATAGTCATATAATTGGGCTTCGAAATGTTAATAGGTATAGACAATCTGGTTGGGGTCCGCGTGATTATCGTAACCGTTGGTTAGATGACATGGCTCAAAATAGTTTGAAATGGAGCAGGTACATCAATTCTTTGTCTTCCTCCAAATTTTGAAATTATAAATTCCTCATAACTTTTTTCGTGTTTTTACTTCACTAATTTATATATTTTCGAATTGTATCTCCGATGCCTAATCTTTCCAGTTAGCAGTCATACTTTTACTACCTCTACTATTCTGGAATTCCGCCTGACGACTTCATCTCTCTGTGCTAATGGGGTGTGGCAACTTAAACCGATTTGCGTACGTACAAGGTTCTACGTTGTTATTGACTGACGAAACGATAAACTAATCTGCTATACTTATGTCATTTTTATAATTCCTATCATTCATTATCATTAGTTTTGCGAGTATGTTCCACTCACGTATTTTAAAGTTTATTTAAAATTTCAAAAGTAGTCCTTTTATGGAACTGTTCCAGTTCCATTTGCTCATCCTTACTATCTGATAATGGTTTAATCTCCCACATATTTTTTTCTTAGAGTTGATCGCATTATACATTCAGATTTAATCCGTGCTCGACAAACTACAGCTGCTGTTTTAATTGGCTTACAAAATAATGTTGACGATCTGTTTGATTCACCGGAAATTGTTCAACTTGTTATACCGTATTCATCTGAGTTAGATGATCCTAAATCCTGCCCTGTTACACAAAAATCTAACGAAAAAAGTACGATTTCAGAGCCTAAATCAAGCACTCCAGTGAAAATGACAATGATTGACAATCCATATACGCCTTATGCGAATGCCATGTTCGATTGTCAACTATCACGTTATCTTACTGAGGGTCCACCTCCTGTTGCTCCTGTGCCACCAACATGTAAGTCGAACGCATGTGCTTTTCAACGTTAGGTAACTATATAATAATGGATTGTGTTTTTTCATTGAGTTTGAGACATTAAAGCATGTTTTAAATGTGGACCATTCTAAATAGATGACATTAAATACTATCTGCCTGTCCAGTTGGAAGGCTTTACGAAGAACTTTTTTATGCATACTTCTACTAATAGAATCGCTTTCTTTTCTGTTTAACAAAATGTCGAATAAATGTAGTTTGTTATCAACTTCCGCTTCATATGTAAAGTTGATTGCTGAATGTTTACTGTTAGTTAGCTCCAACAGTTCTTTCCCAATGTTCTGATAGACAATAAACTCTGAAAGGTCTGTTTGCTAGTTTCCCTTGGGAAAATGCGTATAGAAGTTCATTGTCAAAGCAATATACAGATTGTTTTAGCTTTGTACTCATTCATTAGAAAAGAAACCTAGTTAGATTTCTTGCAAGTGGAGCTAAAAGGATAGACTCAGACGACATTATGAATAAGGAACTAGAGCTCATTCATAATATGTTGATTGAAATGTGTTATATATAGAGTATTCTGCATGCAATAAACAGGAAAATAGCGACATCAATAGCTAGTAAGAACCCTCTCTTCCTGAAGCTGCAATTCAACAGAGATATAGCTGGTGATGTGCTACAGGATAGACTGACTAGAGCAACGATGAAAACGGTTAGTACAGTTAAACTATTTATCGTTCTCGACCTGATCTATGGGGATTCTTTATTTAAAGATAAGTTGCCTGGTTCCATCACATCTGTGTATATCTACGAATTCAGATGCTCCTGTGAATAAATCTATTTTAGACGTTCAAACAGATAATTAAACCAACGAGTGAACACCTCTTTTAGAGAATGGCAAAAGGTATGACCTAAACAATACGCAGCTCTATCCTATCAACATGGTCATGCCACATAACTCACTTGACTTGTGTGTAGGCTGTGATATTGTCTGGATGTCCAGATTGAAACAAGTGGTTTACTTAAGAGGCCACACCCCTAAGCCTTTGACCTGAAAGTCTAATCCACAAGGCAGTACGAGCAACGTAAGAAAATGCAGTCCCATAGTAGTCGGTGACCAACCATTGATTCATATGCCATTTTTTCCTCCTGGTCAGTCAGTCAGTCACAACGTAGAACTTCGTACGTACGTACGGACATCAGTTCGAGTTGCCATACCACATTAGCACAGAGATGCAGTTGTCGATTCAAATCCCATAATGGTAGAAGTAGTAAAAGTATAAGCAGTATTCTGAAAGATTAGGGTTCGAAGATGTTATTGAAGAAGTATAATCTAGTGAAATAAATTTAGAAAGAGAAAAAAGAAAGGACATGAAGAACTCAGATTAGAATTTGGCTAAACACAAAGAGTGGATGCACCTTCACCATTGCAAACAATTTTGAGCCATGTCATTCAAGGTCTCTAACCATCGATTACTATCATCTCATAGATCCCAACGAGGTAGTCTACACCAACCAACATGGCTCAGTCCAATTGTCAGTGACTTCATCAATTTGTGCCACTTTTTGGTCCGACCACCCTAGCTTTCTTCCAACCTACTCCTACACCATAAAACAGCTCGTCGGGGCAGTCGATGGTTGGGCATACGTAACACGTGTCTCAGCCATCTCAACTGATGAAGTTTCACTACTTCCTCCTGAATTCTGGAGCCTATATGCACCATTAGTTTGGAATCAGGGTTTTTGCAACTCCTCTAAGTGAATCCTCCATATCTTGTTATAAGTATAAGAAAAGCAATCAATTTAAATGGATTTATTGTATGAAATCCTAAGCACTATTATCACTATGCATATATATGTAACCCACGTTTTTTTTCTTTACCTTTACATAACTATTTCATTTTCTTCCAATTTTTTTCGGGGGGGGGGGTTGGGGATGGTAACAATTACACACACACACACACACACACACCAAAATAGCATCTACAAAAAAATCTGATCCTATTCGTTCAATAGAAGGTATTCGTATTGATAAAGGATATGAAATACATTTACATTGTAAACCAATTACAAAACAAGGTATTATTGCATATAATGGTTTATTTCATTGTTCATTAAATTGTTGTTCTATTTTAAATAATAATCATCATAATCATCATCATATTATTCAATGTCATTGTCCATGTCATCGTATTATACATAATGAACCCATAGAAACTATTCTATTTATTGGTCATGCTAATGTATTTCGTTATTGGATATGTAAATTATTACAATTACCATTAGAAGGTTGGTTACGTTTAAGTTTAGGACATGGTAGTATTAGTATATTATTAATAAATAATAATGAATTAATAATCAATAATAATAATAATAATGGTGATAAAGAGAAAGATATAAAACAATCAAAATATGGTTCCATAGTAACCCTTAATTGTCTTGGTGATGTTGGTCATTTACCACCAGAATTATTAACATATTAATAGTATTTCTCCCTCTCTCCCCTTCTTTCTCTGCCTCCCCCTCTCTCTCTTTCTCTTCTAATGATTTATATATATATACCTCATTATTAATGATTGTATAGTTGTGTAATTTATATATATAAAATATATTGATAAAGATTTGATTTTTAAGTGAGTTCGTTTTCTTTTTTACGAGATCAACGGGGGGGGGACGTTCACTAACCCCTATCCTTAACCCTCCTCTTTTTTTAATATGGGCTTAGAATTGATAGTAACTGTAGTGAACAAGAATATGAGTGGGGGACAATCGAATGTATTTAAGCAGAAATTACAAACTATGTTACTAAGATCTGATAACGTTGTATCTCGAACTTAGATTTCTTAAACTTCTATCGCACGATACCTGAGCACTCGAACGCTGGAACCCTCTTAAGTCACAAATCAGAAGGCAGAAGACAAGTAGAAGGAATGTTATTCCAAACAGTGTCGATTATGGTACAAAATTGTCAAGTATTTATAGTTTTTAGTAGAAACAAAATCATCATTATAGTTATCCAATCCGCACACAGGGAGTTATCAGCAATGTCCAATAGGGAAGCTCCACGTAGCAATTCTAGAATATTCTTCCAAAAGCGGATTGGATGGAGTATGTCGGGCTCCTTGTGGGCTTCTTAGAGCTTCCTCGACTTCATCTGTGGACCATCCTCACAGATAACTATACAGCAAAATAACAATCAATTATCTCAATCTTCTCTGTTCCTTCTGTGAATATCAATCCATCTTCTCTAATTTTATTGTTTATGTATTTTCCTACCAATTGCTCTTCAATTCAGTTCTTTCCTTATCGGTCTTTTGCCAAAAGACATTCTATGTCTGACCATCACCATATACTACTTATGAGGATATAAGTAAACCATACCACAGTAACTGTCGAGGGGCTCCAAGTTGAGGAAATGATTCATTATTGTCGGAAAAAAAAACTTTATAGTTAGTTGTAATTCATAGAGGACATATCATGAATTAGGGTATTAGTAATTTGTATTTGTATACTTAAGTTATTTTGTTGTAGAGGTGATCAGTCACAGTTCAGTAGACAAAGTAATATCTTACCACACTCGATTTTTCCTTTTTTATGTATTTATGTTTGAAGGGGTTACGAATTCACTTACTCTGCGAACAGAACAAAGACTTGTGACCAGAGACCAATAAGCTATCTATTCTGACGCGTCCTAGACCTGCTAACTAGAGTGAGCTGTCAAAGTTGAAAGTGGGGAAGATATATTCCGTAAGCAAGCCAGAAGCATAAGTAATCGCAACAGAAAGAAATCAGAGGTATATGTATATATGCAGCATTAAAATTATCCTTGGGAAACGTTACAAAATGGCATACTAAAAAATACAATGGACCAATAGCGTATAAGATTTTCCCGAGTGAGAAATACAACATGAAGGTGAAAGGAGCACTTTTGGCGCGAAAACAAAGAAATTCAAATTTTCAAAGTAAAATTGCAGAAATAAATCTTTTACCAAATAAGTTCTAGGGATCTAACATCTCCAACATGACTCACAATTTATATGTTAGAGCTAGAGATACTAATCAGCTATGTAAACGAAAATAAGTGGTGCAATGTTAAAACCATACCATCGTCTTCTGTTAGACGTGTATGAATAGTTTCTCACACTATGGAAGAATACTTTTGAATGAACCTGGCATAGCTGGATTAGTAGTGATGTTAGTGACCTGGGTGTGTGATCGCATAATCGTGGGGACAAATGCTTGAGACTGGTTACCTGTTGCTTTTTTGCCAGTTCTTGATGGGTTAACTCCGAATTTTGAAGAACATGTCGCCGGCGATGAAGATGTGTGTGGCTAGCTGAAGTATGCTGTATTAGGATCGGTCTTCCCTTAATCTTCCATTATCCGGAACCCGAAATTGTTGCAAATCCTGGTAATCTGAAGGGAATATGCTATTGTTATCATATTCCAGTATAGTTTGCAGTAGAACTTCACCATAGAATCTTAAACTGCTACTGTCAGTTTTATTGTTCTTCAATCAAGCTTTGTAGCATTGTAAGACTTAAGAGACAAGTGTTCGATAAGCAATTTCAACTACCACTTCAGTTTAGGTGCTACACTGCTGAAAAATGAAGATTGTTCACTAATGACATTCATTTAATTAGGTTCGTTAAATATAACAAGCTTAGCATTAATGTTAACTACACTGAGTTATTCATTCCGAAGAGTGATTTACTTATAGAGATGTCATTGAAATAGTTAGCTGTTGAAATAAAAGATGAGTTTATCAACATGAAAGTCTTGTGGAGAACTGACCTTAATGAAACATTCATTGAGTAATCATGCATCATTGAACATCTACCTTGTTTTAGTAAATGGCTTATCAACAATGTGGATTCACATTAACAAGATGATCACAATCTATAGAATTACTATGTTCATCTCAGAAAGAGGAACAACCTTGTGATAGTTTATTCTTTGTTATTCCCATATATGTGTAATATTCACATAGATATAATAATTACTTCCCTTAGTAAACCAACTATTCATCCATTACAGTTAGTTTATTTTAGAAGATCAGGAAGTATTTTTCATGAATTATAAAATACTTCTCATATAATTTAGGAACTACTAATAAGTAGGTACGTCCAACTGATGAGTCTTAAATAGGACGAAACGCATGTTTTGGATTCCACTACTAGCCACTATTCATCTTTACTCATATAGCTTGTGACTCAAAGCAATATTGATAGAGGATGCTCATATGCCAATAAGAGACTAATCAATTGCAGTACTAAATATCAATGGAAAGATTCAAGTAAACAATATCGAGTGATTATATTTGAAATAATATCAACGATTGAGATTGAAATAGTTCCAATATTTCATCCAACAAACTTGTCTGAACTTGTTCAGGGTAATAATCGAAATCCAGATCACCAAGCAAATATATAACGTCTAACAATCAAATCATTTTATTATTTTATTTTTTTAAACACATGAATATTGGTACAAAGCGGCACCAGATATATATGCTGCGATACTGCCCAGGAGCTTAAACTGAAGCAGGTGATTTTTTTAGGGGGCCACACCCGAAGCCTTTGGCCGGAAGATCTGATCCACAAAGCAGTGGAGCATCAAAAGGAGATACAGTCCCCATGGTAGCCAGTGATTGATTCATAGGCCATTTGTTTCTTCAGGATACTGGAGCCCATGTACACCATTGGTTTGGAATGAGGGTTTTCCAACTCCCCTAGGTGGATCCTCCACATCCACCAACCCGGTTAAAGCGCCGGACATTCGCTTTTCGTCCTCTCAATTTCGTAAACATCAACTGTATGCTGTGCTATTCCAATCATATTTGGATAGGCGAATGATGTGAAATGTTCAGTATATGAAAATAAATGACTGAATGAATTGTGTGTGTGTGTAAGATTGAGTTATTATTAGTTGATATTCGGTGTCTATTTGTTCTTGTATGATATAAAAATAAATATGCAATTTTAAGGTCGAGAAAATGGTTTCCGAATCATTGATGTGTGTATGTAAAATAAGAATCACTAAATACATAATCGTAACGTGAAAATATAAAAGGAAAGGATTGGCCATGGACAGAGTTGGATGAAGAATGCTGGTGAGCGGCCTATGCTCCTCCACGAGGGGTAACATGCATGAGTAACATGAAAATATTCCAGATTATGATCTGTCAGAATAACAATGTATGTGAAATAAATAGGTCGGATAGAGAATGGGTTCAATCACTTGTTAACGAATATTTGCCATGTCGTTAGTTGAATACCATCCTTTTGGTTCAGATTGTTCTTATCAATTCATTTATACTGTGCTTCTGCTGTCAAACTTTGTTTGTGTGTGTGAAAACGTTTCTGAAGTATTTTGGCTCCTTCGAATTTGATCTTTCGTCCTATTTTCTAACACATATAACGCTTTCACCGACCTATTCTCAAGTTTTTTTTTTAGGTCAACCAAGGGTTTGAAAGCATTTTTGAAAGACTGCTTGTGTTCCTTTAAGCTTACATTCAATTGTCTTAAAGTTTCACCCGTATAAGCTATATTACAATCATAACAGTTGATCTCATTGACAATATTTTATTGTTCTTCCTTTTGGGAACCTATCCTTAACTTACACTCATCCCAATCTTATGGTGTCACATGCCCGAAAATACAGTTTTATATCTTGCTTGTGTCACGTGATTCGCATTTAACTGACTCATGTTATCCTATTTATTGAAACCAATATTCGAATATGATTGAGTTAGCACAATATAGATTTGATTGTTAAACGCTGTATATTTCTTGGATGATTTTGATTATTACCATGAAGAAGTCCAGACACGTTTCTTGGAAGAAATATTGAAATTATTTTAAATTTCAATCGTTGAGATTATTTCAAATATAATTTTCACATGTAATGACTTCACTTTACTCGACACCCAAATGCCCTGGTATGGCCGAGAGTGAGGAGAGTCAGCTATCCCTTTGTAAATGCTCTCAAATGACCACGCGTATATAGCCTCTGCCATGGAAGTCCTACTCACTGCCTTCTCATGACACCGGTGTTGTTTACGAAAGTGAGAGGACGAAAAGCGAATGTCCGGCACTTTAACCGGGTCGGTGCACACAGAAAGTCCACCTAGGGGAGTTGGAAAACCCTCATTCCAAACCAATGGTGCACATGGGCTCCAGTATCCTGAGGGAATAAATGGCGAACCAATCAATCGTTGATCACCGGCTTCCATGGGACTGCATCTCCTCACGATGCTCCACTGTCTTGTGGACTAGACCTTCAGGTCAAAGGCTCCGGGTGTGGTCCACTAAGAAAACCACTTGCTTCAGTTTGGGCACTCGTGCAGTATCTCAGCCCTCACACAAATGAAATGAGATTTGTGTGGCACATATGTATCTGGTGCTTCCTTGTACCAATATTTATGTGTTTAAATAAATAAATACTCGGTGCCCAATTTTTGTCAAACTATTCGTTCTAATATTTGATGAATATTCGTATAAATACCAAATGAGTTTAAACTTCATCTCATTGCAAAATCAATTGGCTATAAAGACTCAGTAGCTAAGTGGGTAAAACGATGGCGCTTAAGGTGAACGGTATTGGGTTGAAGTCCTAGCGTGAAAATTATCTCTGAGATCCAGGTACATCCATCTGAAGTGTCTTAAATAGAACAAAACATATGTCCTGGATTCCACTACTAGCCACTATCCATCTTTATTTACTTATTTTTTATTTAAACACATAAATATTGGTAGAAGGAAGCATCAGATACCTATGCGCCGCACAAATCTCATTTGATTTGTGTGAGCTAGGATACTGCCCAGGTGACCAAACTGAAGTAGGTGGTTTTCTTAGGGGGCCACACTCGGAGCCTTCGGCCTAAAGGTCTGGTCCACAAGGAAGTGGAGCATCGTAAGGAGATGCAGTCACATGGTAGCCGGTAACCAACAATAGGTCCATACGCCATTTGTTCCTCCAGGATACTGCAGCCCATGTTCACCATTGGTTTGGAATCAGGGTTTTCCAACTCCCCTAGGTGGACTTTCTGTGTGCACCAACCCGGTTAAAGTGCCGGACATTCGCTTTTCGTCCTCTCACTTTCGTAAACAACACCGGTGTCATGAGAAGGTAGTGAGTAGGACTTCCATGGCAGAGGCTATATACGCGTGGTCATTTGAGAGCATTTACAAAGGGATAGCTGACTCTCCTCACTCTCGGCCATACTAGGGCGTTCGGAGGCCTATCCATCTTTACTCATATAGCTTGTCACTCAAGGCAATATCGAGGCAGTCCGCACAGATTGCTCATATACCAACTAAAGACTAATCAATTACAATCCAAAGGTACAAATAAATAAGTAGTATTTATAAGAAATAAGTAGTATTAATATTATCATCATCATTGAATCATTACAATATTTATATGCATTTTCTTCTCTTCGGGAAATGATAATTCTTTTAAGCAATTTAAATAATAAAAAAAAGAATAAAATTAAAAGAAATTAGGAAGACTCTTTTTTTCATTTTTTTTTAAAAAAAAAGAAAAGAAAAAAGAAGAAAAAAATCAATAATCATCATTACCAACAAAAAAAAAGAACAAACACAAAAATATCAAAAGATTCTATTATTATTTACATTTCAGTATAAAGTAAACACAAAATAATAAAGAAAGTCAATAAAAGTCAATCATCCTTAATATGGATCCGACTATAATAAGTGAGCTTGGTTGTTTGTTTGTTTGTTTTTCCTCTATTCAATATGTAACATTGAATGGATCATAGAAACTGGAATGTATATAGTTAGTTAGATAGATAGATGGATATGATGTATGTATAAGATTGCACACATTATTCAGTAGTATTAGTAGTACTAGTAGTAGTAGTATATTGGTTTAATGAGTGCAAACACAATAAGAAATAAACAATACAATATACTGTAGATATTTTGAAGTATAAAAAGAAGAAAGAAACAAAATAAACGAATATGATTATTACTACTGATAAAACAATGTTAGTAGTATTGGTAGTAGTAGTAGTTGTAGTTGTAGTAATGATAATATTCATACTAATAATTAACAACGTATGAATTGAACTTTTGATATTCTTATTCTGTTTAAACAAAATTTCTTCTATTACTATCAGGATAATTGTTTTTCTTATGCAGGATTGTAATCATTAGTAAATCTGTAATAGGATAGAATGATAGGATATTTAACCAATAATATGTTTGAAGGCATATAAACTGTAGAGGTAAGTATTACTACTTTCGGTTGTGCATTTGATTCTTAAGTTTAAGGTTGTTGAAGTGCATCGCTGAGGAGCGCTCCTCCCCTATACTAGGACAAAACAGTTATTCTGTACTTGTACTTTATAAGTGAGGGTCTAATCAAGAGCAGTAACCGGTGGAGTTCAACCATGCCAAACATAGTTGCGGAATACTGTGAATTGATTGGAGTTAGACATTGACACCATTGGATACTGGCTCAGTAGCCTATAGGTTCAGTTTCCGTGGATGAAACTGAAGGTCGTGGCTACGCACTGGTGAGGAGTGCCTTACTATGATCAGGCAGTTATCTAGCTCTTTCAGGTTCCCAACAGTGGTCCGGCTAATATCATGATTTTAAATAAGAAAATATCTTGAACAGTTCGATGTTAGTGTCTTTGACTGTGGCACTTAGTGATATGGATTTTTATTTTACAAGGAACCAGCCTGATGGCTAGATCTAGAACTGCAGTCATCTAATGCTAGACACAGTATATTTGAGTTCTACTACACGACAATAAGCACCTACAACGCTCAACACATCATTGAACCTGACAGATAAAGTATATTACTTTTCATTCGTTATCCAACATTGTGCATTTTCAAAATTACTTTTTTACCAGTAAACCCGAAATTCTCAGATTCAGTGTTATGTTTGAAATCATTGGTAGGCACTGCTGAGGAGTTACAATATATCATGAAGTATTTTTTTGTTATTCTCGAATTGAATGAATTCAAAAGCATTAACCATCGAACTCTAAATCACTAGCTTAAAGGTGTTGGGCTCCTTGCGTTACTTGAGAGTCTCCGCCTCATTCTCGTTTAAGATCATCAATTATAGGGTACATTACGGAACAATATTAGCAGGACAATCATTTAAAAATCAGTCAGGAAAAATCAACTACATTGATTATATCCTCATTATTGACTAATTTCGAGAAGTACTTCTCGACGTTCTAGTGCAAGCGGGTTCCAACCATTTCAGATGTGCGACAGTCACTTACCAATACCATTGAATGATGGTTGAATTATATGTATGAATCGATTAAAGTTAAAAATGCAAATCATTAGATATCGGCTATGTGGTTTAAGAATTGAGTACTCACTGTGAGGTCCGTAGATCTTAGGTTAAATGCTGGACAAGGTCATGGATGAGAACTATTTATCGGTTTTATACTAATATATAACACCTGCCCTGTACTTCCTAGTTTACGATGGTTAGCTAACTCAGATTAGTCCATACTGTAAGATGTAAAAAATTCCAATAAACTCCATCTACCCTCTTCGTTAAAGATAAACGCTTGGTGACTTACCGTGACAAAAGCATAATACCAGTAAATCTATTCATCTTGTGTATAATCTATAATGAATGTTTCATCATCATCATCTAAATCATCTTCGTCGAAAAAACGTCTGGCATCAGATGTTAATGACAATGTTTCAACACTACTATTTTTGGAATGTGATAAATTTCTTGCCGATAAAGCACCTTTCACTCCAGTTGTTGTTGTTGTTGTCTTTGTTAATGATGATGATGGTAATGTTAATGATGTTGATGTCGATGTTGATGATGAGTAATTTGAAGGAATATCGACTGATTTAAATGATGATATTGACTTGTTATCACTATTATTATTATTGTTCGAAAAGATACTTGGTAATGCAAGAAAATATTCACTGCCAGCTTTTTTGATCGTTGGAGATTGTTGTTGTTCTTGGTGTATTGTGACAGTTGATAATCTACGTTTATTCTCCTTGAGTCGTGTATCCATTTCGTGAATACGAAAATGTAATCTTGATTCTAAGTGATAATTTTTATAACTTCTAAAAGTTTATTTCAAAAAAAATAAATAAGATGAAATGGAAAACATGAGTATCCCTGGGTGAGACTATAATTTATGGACGACTTATCCTGACCGTTGCTGCAACCTTGATGTGGTGGTCGGGTTTGCCTATCGTGATAAACCAATCGAGCTATACTGGCTGGAACAATCGTTCCTCAAGGTCCTACCATGCCAGACAGGTCGGTTGAAGAGCAGTAAGACTGAAAGCGGCAAACCCAAGGTCCGAAGGCGAAGTCGTACTTCTGACTGTACAGAGGTATGACAGCAGTTGGGTGTTTCCTTCAGACAACCAGCATAACAGCGATGCTGCCTTCCCACAAGGAGGGATGAGGTTAGAAAAGGTCGACTCTGAAAATGCACACCTCGTCTTATCCCACGGATTTTCGTCTCCTGCGATAAGGCCCTTTGAAAAACGGAGCTAAGACGTCAAAAATCCCCCATAAAAAGGGCGTACGTGACCGGCCCCAAGCAGTTTTCCCTTGGGTATTGTGGTCACGGTCCGAGGTCGTTAAGACCACCATTAAAACAATTTCCTTTTCAGGTCCCTCAAGAAATACCCTTCCACAGTGTGGGCAGCCGGGAAGTGATATTAGCCCTCATACCCGTAACTGCGCACAAGACCAAATTGGCCACATTCAAGTCCTTCCTGAGTGATGGACGACTTATGAGCGACGCTAAAGTGACTTTGAGAGTGTCCATCTACTTACTAAGACTAAATGAGAGTTATAAAACAGTTTGAACAATAAGGATTATGATTCACAGTTGATGGTTAAGGTTAGGAATTAGATTAAAAGTTTTCATCACGAACTGGTATCAGCTAAAATGCCAATACGCTCTTTAGCCCGATGGGTGAGTCAATTTAGCACGAAAATGGAAGACTCGTTATTCTAAATCTGGTACATTCATAACTTATCGCCTCACTATATCACTGTTGAACGTAAAATTAATTTGATATTCTTTAAGTAGTTTTATGGTATAAAATGAAATCATAAAGGTATTGCCTTCACTTTGAATAACCAACAGAAACAAGGTTTCAAATATGCATTTATTAGAACATTATATTCTATAGAGAAACGTTACATAAGCAAAGACGGATAGTGACTAGCAGTGGAATCCAGGACGTGCGTTTCGTCCTCTTTGGGACTCGTCAGCTGGATGTACCTGTATCTGAGAGTTGATGTTCAAGTACAATACACACTTACTTAATTATATTAATAAATTCATCGCCCCCATATGCCCTGGTACGGCCAAGAGTGAGGAGAGTCAGCTCTCCCTCTACAAATAACCACGCGTATACGAGCACTGACACAGAAGTCCTACTCACTGCCTTCTCGTGGCGGGAGTGCTGTTTACTAAAACTGGAGGACAGGAAGCGAATGCCTAGCACTTTAGTCGGGTCGGTGCGTATGGAAAATCCACGTAAGGGTGTTGGAAAATTACAATTGCAAACTAGTGCTGCACATGGGTTCCAGGATCCTGAGGGAACAAATATCGTATGAACCTACTGTTGGTCACCAGTTTTCATGGGACTGTGTCTCCTTACGTTTCTCCACCGCCTTGTGGATTAGACATTTAGGTCGAAGGCTCGGGGTGTGGCCTTATAAGAAAACCACCTGTTTAGGTTCGGACAACCGATCCATGAAATTGAGCCACACATCCACCAATGTCTTCAGATAAGCAGTGACCAGTGGATTTCAATCAGGTCTGTTGTGAGATGGTAACTCACTGAAAACATTGGTGGATTTGTCGCTCAATTTCGTGGATCGGTTTAAGTTGTATATTCGTATTTATAATTCTATAGTAAATATATGAATTTATAGAAAGATGTGCATCAAAATATAATTCAATCATTCTAAATATCAAATAAGATTACGTAATGATTAGGAATGGGAGGGGGGAGATGTTGGATACAAAAGATTATATTAACTCAGATCGTAGAATATAATGAAAAAAAAGATAAACTACTGAATTATTTAAAGGCATATAATAACTATTGAAATAAAAAATTCAGTGACCGAGTGGATAACGCGATGGCGTTTGAAGCGAAAGGTAGTGGGTTCGAGTCACAGAGTAAACATCAACTCTGAGATGTGTCAGGTACGTCCAGCTGACGAGTCCCATAGGGGATGAAACGCGCGTCAAACTGGATTCCACTGCTAGCCACTATCCATCTTTGCTTACAATGCTTATGAATTAAGGCTATTTCGAGGCAATACACACAGTATGCACATATGCCAATTAGAGAGAAACTGATTAGTCGCAGTCCTAAAACATCAATGGGAAGATTCAAACAAACAATACTAAAATGAATTTAAAAAATTCATAGTTTCATTATGAATAATAATAAACTTACAAAGCTTTTTCTAAATGTTTCACTGCTTCATCAATTTCTCCTTCTTCATATGATAAATGACATAATTCCATTTCACAATACGGTAATAGATAAGTATCCATTTTTAATTTTCGTTTACTTAAAAAAGTCAATAAATTTAATATATATATGTAAGTAGTATGTGATCAATTTGACAAGAAAAATGATGATTTTGAGACGGTGGAAAAGATTTTTAGTTCAGGTGGATGATTTTGATGAAGTTTTGTTTTATGAGATGGATGATTTGATCATGGAGCTTTCATCGTTCTTCTGAACGACATCATCAGCACAAACTTCAGGTGGAAATGAAGTGTTCGAATTTCTCCACATGTGGTTCACAGCATTTCCTGTACACCTCGATATTGATTGGTTCTTGTTCACCTTAAATATTTCATCGTTACAACCAAAAACAAAGAAGTCAACAAGGATAGATTTAAGGTCAACAAGAACCAATCAACATTGACGTGTACAGGACATGCTGTGAACTGCACGTAGAGAACTTCGAACACTTCATTTCCACCTGAAGTTTGTGCTGATGATGTCGTTCAGAAGGAGGATGAAAGCTCCACAACTAAACCACTCAACTCAGAGAACAAAACTTCATCAAAATTATTTCACAGTATTGATCTATACAATAATATAATGCTATATGATTCTATCTAATATAGGAAATACTTCTTCAGTGTATATTGGTTTATAATAATTGTTAAACTAATGTCAATGTATAAGAATTCATATCAAATTGAACACTATTGAAAGATCATTAACATATATTTGATGTTAGATAATTAAAGATGATCCAGAGAAAGCCGTTTAGACACGTGAAGATTTCATAATATTTTGATACTCACTATCAGAATATCTCTCAAAGTTGAAGTTAACTATTATTGTTCATGTAATTTGAACTATTGCCAAATTAAGCAAAGATGGACAGTGGCTAGCAGTACAATCCAGGACGCGCGTTTTGTCCTATTTGGTACTCGTCAGCTGGATGTACCCGCATCTCAGAGTTGATGTTCACTCTGTGACTCGAACCCAGTACCTTTCGCTTTAAAAACTCCATCGCATTATCTACTCAACTTATGAGTCCTGATAGCCACTTGCTTGTGCAGGTACATCCGGCTGACGAGTCCCAAATAGGACGGAATGCGCGTCCTGGATTCCACTGCTAGCCACAGTCCATTTTTGCTTATAATGCTTTTGAATTAAGGTTATATCGAGGCAATACGCAAATATGCTAATAAGTGACTAATCAATTGCAGTCCTTTAAATCAATGGGAAGATTTAAACAAACAATACCAAGTGTATCGCCAAATTGTTTCGCATTGACTTCTGATGAATACCAACTTGCGTAAAACCTAGATCCAAGAAGTTCTGATGATTACATCAACTATGTTATCATCATAATCTCAACTGATTTTAAGTAGTGACTATATTATTACATTATCAAACAATAGTGATTAGCACTAACAACTAAATAAACATGAAAGTATCATAGTTCAAGTCGTAAACCGACCGTGTTTAGACTACAGTTAAATACTTTGAAGTACTAGGTGTTATATCCTAGTGAAGAAGTAAGTAAGGATAACTTCCAGGACCTATTAATGAACGATTATTCTATATACATTCTTATTGTTTAACTATTGAGTAATTACAATGTGTATATCTGTATATTCATCTTATTATAAGCTTCATTTTGATCTATGAATTATTATCAAACGAATTACTATCCCTAAATTATACTCAGTTTATCGATTATTGTATGCCACGTTCACAGCCACATTTGACTTAATCTTGTACAAATATTATTTTCTATTTTATGGTGTGATGTGGTCTGTCTGTCTGATATATAAACCGAGTATACTTGAAATAAATGATTCGCATAGTAGAAGCTGTGATTGGTGTTCTGGATTCATTTGGAAGGGCTAGGAGGACAATGGACGAATAAGGACGCTAGACCGCTCATACTGGTCGAACGTCATTGATTTGTCACAGTGTTAAGATCGGAAAAGTCGTATTTTGATTGGCAGATAATTCACCTGATAAAAAGCCGGACATAACGAATTGGCATACGGTCTATTCTTTATGTTTCTTAAATTCATAACATTGGGTGGACATTTCTTTCAACTATGAGGCTCCTTAATAGTGTACATCATCGATCCATCATCCACGAATCCAATCCATAATATTAGTTATGCACATGTGTCACTTTCAGTTAAGCTTAGTTTTAATTATCAATTTGGTTTAAGAATAATGAAACCATAACTTACGATTGTATAATTTCAGTGAAACACATATATGCTTGAAATGTTTGACCACGACATCTAAGACAAACTCCTTTAAGCATTAAAGCTAAACAATAATCATCATAAAATGTTTCACTTGTATCTAAGGTAAAACAAAAAACAAACAAACAAACATGATAAAAAGAAGAAAACATGTAAAGTTGTGTATAAATCATTCAATCTATATGAACAAGATCACTTGTAATGTTGTTGAAGGATACAGCTGATGATTCACAAAAGCTGTTAGTCGGTTGTTGTAGTTTCATGTTAGTTGGCAAACATCGGTAAGGTTTCACAATGGATTGATCACTGTCCAGTGATCAATCTATTGTGATTACATCTCAGTCCTACAGGAGGTCGGTCGCGGCCCGAGTAGCTCAGTGGTTACGTCTCTGACAGTGAAGCTGAGTGATACGGGATGGAATCCGTCAGGGAGCACCAGTTCCCTCAAGATTATAGATACACCTTGCTGATGAGTGCCAATTAGCACGAAACCCTGGTCCATGGTTTCCTGTTGACCACCTTCAACCACCATCTAATCGGTAAGGTGTGCCATGTTGAGAATCAAGCATGCTTCGTCGAGCCTCATCATCTTCTATGTTAGTTTACATTAATTGAGATTGCTAATAATGTTCTTTAGGACTCAAATACTTATAGCTGGTTAGTGACTGAATACCAACTGGTGTCATGATTGTCTAGTCTTTACTTTTAAAGGAATTCAATCAGTTAAGCTGTAATTTGATCACTAGTCATAACGACAGCTTGCTATTTAGCTCCAGCTAGCACGAAATGTAGGTTCAAGCGTTCCTGTTAAGTAACTCTGATCAATAAACACAAAAACATAATACATGTTAAGTCGATTCAATCAAACTGAACGCTTATTAATATTCAATGATCAACCAATAACCTGATCTCATCTCTTAAACGCCTGGAGATTAGTCTCTTAATGGCACATGGCACACACTGCAATACAATCACAGCACGAAAAAATGAAGAAAAACACCTGAAAACCATTCTTCAAAAGAACGGCTATCCAATCAATTTCATCAAAAAATACCAGTCGCACACACCATCAGAAACGAAATCAAGTATAAAAATCAACAAAAGGATCACCCTACCATACATAAAGGGCATATAGGAAACGACAACAAGGCTGCTGAAAACCTTCGGAATAGGCGTAGCCCACAAACCAACAAAGTCCCTCCACTCAATCTCATGCAAACCAAAAGATGAAATAGCAAAAGAGGACAAAACAAACATCATCTACAAGATAAATTGTACCAACTGCAATAAACACTATATTGGACAAAGCGGACGCCCCCTTCATCTTCGCCTACATGAACACCAATTAGCAGTCAAACGTCACGACATTTCTTCACTCATATCAATACACGTGGACAACTACGGACATACATTCGACTGAGAAAATGTGCAGATTTTGGACAGAGGCAATTCCAAAAATACCAGAGAATTTTTAGAAGCTTGGCACTCAGGTCAATCAGCAATAAACAAACATATTGAAATCAATCCAATCTATCAACCAATCAAGAAAATTATTCAGGAACTTAGGAACAAAAATCAAACCAATAGGAGATACAACCAAAACAAAGAAATAAGGTCAATAAGAACCAATCAACATCGAGGTGCAGAGGACAAGCTGTGAATCACATGTGGGGAAATTCAAACACTTCACTTCTACCCGAAGTTTGTGCTGATGATGTCGTTCAGAAGGAGGATGAAAGCTCCACGACCAAACCATTCAACTCAGAGAACAAACCAACATAAAAACATGTGAATCCTGTGTGGACTGTCTCAATATTGCCTTAAGTCACAATCTTTATGAGTAAAGATAGATAGTGGCTAGTAGTGCAATCCAGGATGTACACTACTTCGTCCTATTTGGAACTCATCAGTTGAATCCACCTTGTGCAATGTGATTATAAAAAGAGAAAAACCTCATAATATGGAATAGATCTTACCTCTATTCTGAAATAATTCATTAATTTTATTTTCACATATCATAATAAATGCTGTTATAGCATCTGGTTGTGATTGAATCATTTTAAATCCATTCCAAATGAATATAAGTTCCTGTGTTCAATACAAAAAAAAGATGAATGATATGCCCATTATTTTTTATTATAAAATATTTTGTTACTTAAATGAAAGAATAAGTAGTATAATTGTGTTTGGAAAATATTTGTGAACAATATATTATAATCGAAGGGGTTTGGTGGGGATTTTAGTAATTTTTATAGAGTCGAGATCATGATTCAACTAAAGCTAGACTACCATGGAATGCCGGCTTAGTGGTCTATCGGTTAAGTGCTCTGTCATGAGACTGATAGGTCCTGGGTTCGAATCTCGCGAGGTGGGATCGTGGATGTACACTGCTGGGGAGTCCCATAATAGGACGAAATGGTTATCACAATCGAGTTGAAAATAGGTTTATGCAATGTTATAACTTGTAGCCTTGTGCCCTGATAATATATCATGTAATGTTACTGCTACTTGAAGGACTATGATTTATCGACTGGACCAATAATGTATAAAACTCATACGAGCAATCTAGAGTCCTTATCGGTCCTTGTTTCTCACCTAGCCCTGCCTGTTAAGTCAATAACAGCCTCTACGATATGAATCATGTATTTCAGACATACTGGGCTTATATACAAACCAAATGGACCACAGTGTACCACAAAATCGAAAATAACGTTTGTACAAGATCTGTCCCAAATTGGTTGTGAATGTGGAAGACAGTTATTAATAGATTGGAGGATAACTCGAGAATGGTAAATCATATAATAACAGTCTATAGATCAAAATAAAGCTTACAATGAGAGAAATATGAATATGAATAGTTTAGTTACTTAGCAACTATACAATAGTCCATAAATAGTCCTCAAATGTTACTATTCTCATCAAGATATATCATCCAAGTATAATCATTATATTTTTGGGCTTTGATTCATGACTAATGTTCACAAATAATACATTTTATCTAACTAATTCAGTATGATATAAATTCTATAATGATAATAGAATCACTGGTTAATTCTTGAAAAATGAATCGTAGATAGTTTCTAACCACGTGACAAGTTCCATCTTACAAAAGTGTGAAAATGGTATCATAAGTGTATAGTATGTCATATCTTAAAGTATCTTAAAATTGGATTCTTTTCAACTCCTAATCCACTACATAACAAGTGCGTGAATGTTAGTTAGATCACGTTTAGAGAACTACATATATGTGAGATTGAATGAAATATTGTGGTGTGATCTACTTATATCCATATAAGTAGTATATGGTGATGTTCAGATATAGAATGTATTTTGGCAGAAGATCGATAAAGAAAGAACACAAATGAAGCGCAACCGTTACGAAAATGCATGAACAATGAAATCAGAGAAGATGGATTGATATTTACAAAAGGAACAGTTAAGATTGAGACTATTGTTTGATAGTGTGCAAATTAACTGTTTATTACTGTACGGTTATCAGAATTTAGTGAGATAGTTTGTAATTAATGCTTAAATACATTCGATTGTCCCCAGTTAGTGTTCCGTTCACTACAATATGACTATTGAGTAAATTCATTTGAGTCATAATGTTGAAGTAACGATAAGACTTTCAACTTAAACTATGCACAGTATGAAGAGCTTAGTAGCTTATTTATTTATTTTATTTATTTAAACACAAACATATTGGTACAAAGGGGCACCACATACATATGCTCCACACAAAACAATGAGAATAGGAAAAGGAAGGGGGAAGATGCGTATATACCAGAAGACTCTTTCAACTAAGAAAGTTAGAACTACTCTTTATGAAGAAAGTAAAAGAAGGTTACATCGGTCTCGCCATTGGCTTCTATTCTGATCCATATCTGATAACGTCTCTAGCCACTGTGTTGCACCATCGGAAAAATTTTTCTAGTTTCATTATTGGTCATACTATTAGTATCCTAGTTCTAAGTGAACTGTATTATAAAAATACAGGGAAATATTGATTCCCAAAATGTTTCTATGGTTTACTTCAGTCCAGTAAGCTATACAAGTCAAGTTTACAGACCAACTAACAAATCTTTCTATTTAGACCATGAATTAATCAATGTTAGGTCACTACCTGGTTGGGATCCGCGAGATGATAGCAATCGATAGTTAGAGACCTTGAATGACATGGCTCAAAATCGTTTACAATGGTGAAGGTGCATCCACTCTTTGTATTCTCCCAAATTCTAATATGAATTCTTCATGTCCCTTACTCTTTCCAAGTTTATTTCACTGGATTATACTCCGTGAATAACATCTTCAAACCCTAAACTTTCGGATTACTGCTTATACTCTTACTACTTCTACCACTATAGGATTTGACTCGACAACTTCATCTCTGTGCTAATGTGGTATGGCAACTCGAACTGATGTCCGTACGTGCGTACGGAGTTCTACGTTGTGACTGACTGACGGACTAACTGAGGTCACGAGTGAAAATCTTTAAACAGTGAATGGCCATGTTGTCCTAGTATGTGACTCCTCAGCAAAGTATATCCATGATTTTCTATATGAACCAGAAATATATCACTAAGTTCAGGTCGTCACAATGACTGTTCAGGTAAGATATAATAGAATGCATTATATTATTACTTATAATAATGATTAGATTAGAAATTCATGTATAAACTTACTAAAGCTGGAAGAGTTAATCTTTTATTCTGTGCAAAATATCGTGAAGATTTTCTTAAAGCAATTTTCTCAATTGGTAATGATCGACCACCGAAACGTTTTACCATATTCGGTATATCTCTATATAAAAAAAAGTATATTTATAGTGTTATGAAGAATATCATGGCAAGTAAAACACTGAAGAGTAGGTGTTTAAGAACATAAATCTTATTATTTTATTTAAACATATAAATAATAAAACAAGGAGATATCAAGTGTGGGTACCCAAACCGAATCAGGTGTTTTTCTTAAAGAGACACAATTAAAGCCTTCGACCTGAATGTCTAATCCATAAGGCAGTGGAACAATGTAAGGAGATGTAGTCCGATGGTAGCCGATGACCAATAGTAGATTCATGTGACATTGGTTTCCTTAGGATCCTGGAACCTATGTGCAGCATTAGTTTGGAATTAGGATTTTCCAACTCCCCTAGATGGATTCTCCTCGTCGACCAACCTGATTAAAGCGCCGGACATTTGCTTCTCATCCTCTCGATTTCGTACAGAACACCTGTGCCTCGAGAATTCAGTGAGTAGGACTTCTGTGTCAATGTTCGTGTACGCGTGGTCATGTGAGAGCATTTGGAGAGGGAAAGTTGACTCTCCTCACTCTCGACCTTACCAGGGAATTTCAGAGCCAGTATAAATCACTAGCTACTGTAGTGGCATAATTAAAAATAAGGAGTACTTTATCGATATTTTATTTCTCAATAGTTCAGATTTACATATTTTTCAGTAATACTCATACTTTTAAAGAGATGACTTCAAAATTCAGTGCTATTCTTCAATTCATTAGTGATAATGCTTGCAGATCAATTATACCAGGACTTCTTTAATAATGATGCATAATGTAAACTATTCTAGATTAATTTAATCTCTAAATATGTTTTCATGAATGTTCTTTATTCGGTAATTGGTGAGACTATAATTCATGGATGACCTTTGAGTGACATTCAACTGACGTTGAAAGTGTTTAACTAATAACTAGAAGAGTTGTTCATATCAAGTATAGAACGTAAAGGTACATTATTCTTATGAACTTTTGGGAGTCCATATAGTCTCGGTATAACGGAACCCGATAGTTTGAGATGTTCAACAAGATCACAATTGATAATGAACTCATCTTTCATCTTCCTTAGGATTTTAATTAACATCTGTTCGGTTTTATTCAGTTGTGTCATTTTGGACGATTTCATTATCAATTGTGATCTTGTTGAACATCTCAAACTATCGGGTTCCGTTATATCTAGACTATATGGAATCCCAAAAGTTCATAAGAATAATGTCCCTTTACGTTCTATACTTAATATGAACAACTCTCTATATCACTCTATTGCTAAATGGTTAGTTGACATTTTACAACCTGTTAATAACTAGAACTAAAGATGGGTTATAGACTTGTTTGAGGAATTAGGATTATGATTTACAGTTGATAAATAAGGTTAGGAATTACATTTACAGTTTTGTTTTTCATCACGAACTGACATGAGCTTTAATGGCAAAAGTCTATTTAGTCAAATGGATGAATGAATTTCGCGCCAAAATTAAGGATCTGTTATCCTAACTTTGATTGGTTGATCTATAAATTATAGTCTCGCCAAACTATGATGTAAGGACTATCATGAATGGTTCTTATTCTTTGTAAGGAACCGCTTATTCAAACCGTTTATTTATTTAAACACATACATATTGGTACAAAGGGACACCAGATACATATGCGCCACACAAAACAATGAGAATGGGAAGAGAAAGGGGGAAGATGCGTATATATAAAGGAAAAAAGGATGAAAAAAAGAATAGTAATGATGGAGGGAACTGAAATGTTCAACCAGAAGACTCTTTCAGTTAAGAAAGTTATAACCACTCATTATGAAGAAAGTAAAAGAAGGTTACAGCAGGATCGCCATTGGCTTCTATTCTGATCCATATCTGATAACGTCTCTAGCCACTGTGTTGCACCATCTCTTGGATGGATCCCAGCCAGGGAGTCGTGAAGGACCAACAGAAGCCAGCCCTTTATTCAAACCGTTTCTATGTCTAAATCCATAATTTGATTCATTTCAACACTTTTCATGATGATATTTTCACCTTAACTCAAAAAGTGAGTTTAGGTACATTAATCTTTAGAATTTACTTTATTCTGAATGAATCATCAATAATGGTATAAATTGTTTACATTATACATAGTCATTCATTGTTTATTCCTTATGTCAATGAAGATACTGTAGTTTTATTAGTAATGAAGTAATTGAAGATAGTTTTTTCTAGAATACCATGATCAGCATAAGTGTGATGTCTGCTACGCCTCCAAATGCCCTGGTACTGTCGAGAGTGACGAGAGTCCGCTCTCCCTCTCCAAATGCTCTCACATGGCCACGCGTATATAGCCTCTGTCAGGGAAGTCCTACTCACTGCCTTCTCTCAACAGGGGGTGTCGTTTACGAAATTGAGAGGAAGAAAAGCGAATGTCCGACGCTTTAACCGGCCCGGTGGATACGGAAAGCCATCTAGAGGAATTAGAAAACCCTGATTCCAAACCAATGGTACACATGGTCTCCAGTATTCTGATGGAACGAATGGCGTATGAATCAATCATTGATCACCGGCTACCATGAAAGTGCATCTCCTTACGATGCTCAACTGCCTTGTGGATCAGATCTGTAGGTCAAAGGATCCGGGTGTGGTCCCCTAAGCAAACCACTTGCTTCAGTTTGGGCACCTGGGCAGTATCATGGCCCTCACACAAATCAAATGAGATTTCTGCGGCATATATATATCTGGTGCCCCTTTAACTAATATTTATGTGTTTAAATAAATAAATATGTGTTACTGAAGTCGACAGATATAAGTAGTATGTATCATCAATACATGAATACATGGTGGCAGAAGATTAAGAAGATTGAGTGAAAGATGACAAGACAGAGAATGATTGTTATGGAAGCGAAGAAATAGTGAAGTCCCAGACGATTGATAGATATTTTGCAAATGAAGTATTTACTGTATGGTTCTCAGACTTTACTACGATACTCTATTATTGTGAGTTTGAATACCATTGGTTGTACCTACTTGTGTTCTCATTTGCCACATAAGAACGTTTATAGCATCAGACATTAGTTTTGACTACTATTCATCTATTCATAGTTGACAAAATGAAGTGTAGTTTATAAATTTTGCTAATTATATATTTGTATGGTTAATAATTCACTTAAATTAATAGGCCGAATTCAAGTTGTTCTAATCATTCAGTACTCTTTGTGGTGTGAGTTACTTATATCCGCATAAGTAGTATATGATGAGGGTCAGGCATAGAATGTATTTTGGCAGAAGATCGATAAGGAAAAAAACAAGAACGAAGCGTAATCGGTATGAAAATGCATGAAGAATGAAATCAGAGAAGATGGACTGATATTTACAGAAGGAATGGTCAAGATTAAGATATTCTATTGTACCCACTCGTGTTCTTATTCACTACACTCTTCTTTACGAAATACCAGCCTCAATATATTAGTAAACTAAAATCCAAATGAGTAAAATCGTAATTAGGAGATTAAGCTATCATATAATGGGGTCATAGAGTTAATCATACACAACAAATTGTTATCTAATCTCCTTAACATTTAATTTTCTTTGAAACTTTAAGTTTTAATTAAACATCCAGCCGGAGATTCACTTGATATAGTCTTAGTTTATAAGCATTCTAAGAGACTGATCGCTTGCTGTCCTAAACCTGTATGGGAAGATTCAAGTGAACAATACCAAGTGAATTTAAACTTCATCTTAATGCACAAGCAATTGACTATCAAAACTCAGTACGTAACTTGATAACGAGACAGTGCTTGAAGTGAAAGGTACTCGATTAGAGTTCCAGAATGAACATCAACACTTAAATGTAGGTACATCCAGCTGACGAATCCTAAATCGGACGAAATGGTGCGCAATCTGGATTCCACTTCTAGCCACTGTTCATCTTTATCAAATTGAAAAGCTTATAGATTCTTCCATAAGATGTGTTTAACTAAAGAACCTATTTAATATCAATAACTTACGTTAATAATTGATCAACTACTTCTTGTGGTTTTTCAATTATACCATCATGATTTTTTATATCAAATGCAGTACGATCTTCTATACTTTGTAAAAGGAAAGCTGCTTTCATATATCGATAAGATGCTTGACTCCATCGACTTTCTAATGATAATTTCTCTGTATATAAAATTGCTTTTTGCCAATCTGCTTGTAATCTGTAAATATGAAAAAAACATTACTTAGTATGAATAAACGTTAAGAGTAAATGATTAAAATCAAAGTTTATATAGTTCAAATCATGAGTCAATTGAAGCTAAACCACCAGGAAAAACCTGGAAGCACTGCTTGACGGCCGTTTCGTCCTATTGTGGGACTCCTCAACAGTGCGCATCCACGATCCCGCCTCAAGAGATTCGAACTCAGGACCTATCAGTCTCGCGCGCGAGCGCTTAATCACTAGACCACTGAGTCGGCCGGCATCCGACGGTGTTAATGTCTACCTTCAACCAATCCAGGAAACTGGGCAACCTTGGGTTCGAATTTCGAGGGGCGGCACCGTGGATGAACACTGCCGAGGAGTCACACAATAGGACGAAACAGCCGTCCAGTGGTTCCAGGTTTTCCATGATGGTCTTGCTTCAATCGACTCATGATTTCAACTATATAAAATTACTAAAATCTTCACAAAACCGCCTTCTAATAAAACCAAATTGTTCTGCTTTCAACAATTTGAATAATCAGTTTTTTTTCTTTTCAAGCATTTCAACATTACAAATCAATAATTTAGAAAATCTAAATTAACTTAGGGGTGATTTCTGTCAACTGAAATTAGTCATTGAAGTGTGTCTTCTATTTTCCCGAATGCCGACTAAACTTTCCATAAAATTCTAAGGGAAAGATAATCATGTCATTGATTACTACTCATTAACCAGTCAATATTTACTTGGTTTTTATCATTTCAGTTCTTTATATAGTAAAATATTTGTTGTCATGGCAATTACAAGTATGTTTTCAATACAAAGTAAGTGTCATGACAACTATTTACACCACATACTCGCTTTAATCCGATATCTTTACATTGATCTACCTCCCACTAATCCTTTTACAAATTACTTCGAATATATAGGAATCAACTTGAAATGTCTGTACTACACATTAAATCGATCAGTTTTATAACCTTATCGATTTTAATGTTGTTCATCACAAAACATTCAATAATACAAAGGTTATCCAATTTCGGAAACATATTTCAAAGAACGTGGATATTAATAAGAATGTCATTATCATTATTACAATATCATGTATGTCACTGAATGTTTTATTCATTCATGATCTTTTATTAGTTATGATTACATCTTGAAATCCTGTTGATGATCTTCAAAACACTTAACATTAACTGGCCGAATACTATCAGCAACAGCCTACTGTGAGAGAGGACAAACCAGCTTCCAGCTAAAGAGCAAATAAGGAAAAGATGTTGGAATTGGATCGGACATACATTAAGGAAATCATCAAACTGCATCACGAGGCAAGCCTTAACATGGGATCCGGAAGGAAAGCGGAAAAGAGGCATGCCAAAGAACACATTACGCCGGGAAATAGAAGCAGATATGAAAAGGATGAATGTTAACTGGAAAGAACTGGAAAGGATTGCCCAGGACAGGGTTGAATGGAGAATACTGATGGGTGGCCTATACTCCTCAACGAGAGGTAACAGGCGTTAGTAAGTAAGTAGTATTGATAATCTTTCGTATTACTTATCAGATCAAGTCTATTCAATCGATGAAGTAATTTTTAATTATTGAGTATTGTATAGTCAACTATCCCCATTAAATTAATTTATTCTTGATTAAAAAGTGTATTATTCTACTATTCACTACTATACAATCTTATCAACTTATCAGTTAGTTACACCTGTTACCCGTCGCGGAGGAGCATAGGCCTCCCACCAGCATTCTCAATCCAACTCTGTTCTGGGCAATCCTTTCCAGTTCTTTACAGTTGTTTTTCATCCTTTTCGTATCAGTTAGTAGTTAATTAACTTCACATATTTATTATACTCAATTGATGATATTCTAAGTTTATAACAAAGTGTACTACAATGATTTCTTAAAACTATTGTAGATGCAATGATTATAATTATCAAGTAGATCCAGAACATTTGTATTACTCTACTTGTGGTGTGGTCTACTTATATCCATATAAGTAGTACATGGTGATGGTTGGACATAGAATGTATTTTGGCAGAAGACCAATAAGGAAAGGACAGAAATGAAGCGCAATCGGTACGAAAACGCATGAATAATGAAATCAGAGAAGACTGACTGATATTCGCTGAAGGAACAGTCGAGATTCAGACAATTGATGGTTATTTTGCCAATTGACTGTTTACTACTGTACGGTTATCAGAATTTAATAAGATATTCTGTAATTTGTGTCTAAACACATTCGATTGTCCCCACCTGTGTTTTGTTCACTACTTACTGAACCACTCTATCTTACTTACTTACTCACTTACTTACGCCTGTTACCCCTCGTCTAGAAGCATAGGCCGCTCACCAGCATTCTCCATTCAACTCTGTCCTGAGCATTCCTTTCCAGTTCTTTCCAGTTAACATTCATCCTTTTCATATCTGCTTCTATTTCCCGGCGTAATGTGTTATTTGGCCTTCCTCTCTCCCGCTTCCCTTCACCATTCCAAGTTAGGGCTTGTCTTGTAATGCACAATGGTGATTTCCTCAATGTATGTCCGATCCATTTCCAACGTCTTTTCCTAATTTTCTCTTCAGATGGAAGCTGGTTTATCCTCTGCCATAAAATGCTGTTGCTGATAGTATCCAGCGATTGAATGTTGAGTATTTTGCGTAGACGACTGTTTATAAATATTTGTACCTTCCTGATGATGGTCGTAGTAGTTCTCCACGTTTCAGCTCCATACAGTAGGACTGTCTTGACGTTCGTATTGAAGATTCTCAGTTTGAAATTATTTTACAGAGAGTTGTTTTGAGTTCCATATGTTCTTCAATTGTAGAAATGCTGCCCTTGCTTTGCGAATCCTCGTTTTTACATCTGCATCCGATCTTCCTTGTTTATCAACTATGCTTCCCAGGTATGTGAATGTTTCCACCTCTTCCAGAGTTTCGCCATCAAGAGTGATTAAGTTGGTGTTCTCCGTGTTGCATTTGAGAATCTTGCTTTTTCCTTTATGAATGTGGAGGCCTATCGATGAGGAGGCTGCTGCTATATTTGCTGTCTTCATCTGTATTTGTTCGTGTGTATGAGAGAGGAGGGCTAGGTCATCTGCGAAGTCCAAATCATATAATTGATTCTGAGAAGTCCACTGTAATGCGTATTTCTCCTCAGATGTCGAAGTCTTCATAATCTAGTCAATCACCAGAAGGAAGAGGAATGGGGAGAGTAGACAGCCTTGTCTGACTCCGGTCCACTCTATCTTAGATGCAAGTATATTTAAAATTGATACATTCTAACAAATATTGATCGAAATTTAGGCCTCAATATTAAAAAAATTACTCAATAAACTTACGCATAACACCATATTAATTCCCAATAACAAAGATGATGATAATGTATCCAATCTGATTGTGAATTTATTGAACGTTGAAATAATATAATAGCCTTTGGAATAAATGTTTAAAAATCAATGAAATATTGATTAAGTTCTAATCTGTATATTGTAACATTTACTTTTGACAAATTGTGGCGAGAAGATCTAGACTACAACTTACTGAAGACAATTGGTGAATGGTTGCTCAAACTTCGTGGATTGGTTGAAGTTAGACATTAACACCGTTAGTCTAATGGTTAGGCGCTCTCGCGCGAGACTGATAGGTCTTGAGTTGGAATCTCGCGAATGCGGGATCGTGGATGCGCACTGCCAATGAGGAGTCCTATAATAGGACGAAACGATCGTTCAGTGCTTCCAGGTTTTCCATAGTGGTCTACCTTCAAGTGACTCATGATTTCAACTATGAAAAATATCTAGAATATTTTTTGAAAACAGCCTAACCGGATCCTAACAACACTGGGAAACATTTTATCTTGTCAGTATTGAATAGAACATTCTCAGAAATATTTAGAAACTGAATAATCACATGTCAAATTGTTGACTGGATGATTATCTATCCTGCTAATATGTTAAGTAGGATTCCAGAGGCTTCCGGAAGCCCAATGTCATCTGAAATACTCTTTACGCCCTTTTTTTCTCGTGCTCAAGTTGTCGTGTAAATTTCGCATGAGGTTATTAGAACAGCCTAAGAAATCGATTCATGCAGTCAGTTAGAAGATTTATCAATTTCTGTACCATTTTAAGGTCGTGTGAAATGATTCGAAAAATAATGTAAGCTAATACTGATTAATAACATTGGTAATGGTAAACTAGAGTAGTGATAAATTTTGGATTTTATAGTTGAAATCATTAGTCGATTGAAGCTAGAACACCATGGAAAACATGGAAGCATTGGACGGTCGTTTCGTCCTATTGTGGAACTCCTCAGCAGTGCGCATCGATGATCCCGCCTCACGAGATTCGAATCTAGGATCTATCAGACTCGCACGCGAGCGCTTAACCTCTAGAACCCTGCTGATAAAATTTGGATTGTAATATATCATTATTCGTACAATCAACATATATTGTTAAGCAGTTCTTCATATGAAGTTATACAAACGTATAACATTTACTATAGCGTATTATTTCTCGTAACTTGATCAATAGCATCTGATCAGCAGTAGGAAGGACACAATATACTTGACATGTGAAATATGCCTAACCTAAATTCCTTCTTCTATTTGACTTATTCTATTATTCTGTAAAGTGAATTAAATGAACAGTTATAATATGAGGATTAGCAAGTGATATGCTTGATGCTAATTACGATTTCCTCGGTAAACGAACGAAGGTCAACGACACAGTGACAAGATAGGCTATTCTAATCCGTTGTCCAGTAACTTGCTAACTAGAGTGAGAAGTCCAAAACGAGAGTGGGAAAAATATATACCGTAAGCAGAAATAAGCACAAGTAATCACAATAAGAAGAAATCAAACGTATATGTACAACATAAGATTGCCCTTGGGAAGCGTTACAAAATAGCATACTAAAAGATACAACGGACGAATAGAGTTTAAGATTTTCCCAAGTGGGAAATATGCCTTGAAGGTGAAAGGAGCACTTTTGGCGCGAAAACAAGGAAATTCAAATTTTCAAAATAAAATTACAAAAATAAGTCATTTGTCAAGTAAGTTCTGGGGATTTAACACCCCCAACAACAAGATCTATATTTCATTAATATTACCATAGGATCATATTTGAAGTTAGATTGATAGGTCATAAATGGGTAACTATTGTGTAACTAAAGGTTCAAAGCTTATATCTATCCTAATTTTATCCAATGAGAAGATTAAGATAGATTTTTTTGAAAAGAAAATGTATGAAATCGTATCCAATTTCTAACGATAATATTCAAAATACATATCACTGTTATATCCTAGAGAAGGCATGCGTACGGGTAACTTCCGGGACCTATGAATGGACGATTATCCTATATATACTCTTATTGTATAACTATTCAGTAATTAGCAGAAGCTACAATTGGTATCATTTAACTCAATTGGAAGGGCTAGGCGTACAAAGGACCAATAAAGATACTAGACTGCTCATACCAGTTGAACATTATTGATTTGGCACAGTGTTGAGTTTAGACACGTCATATTCCGATTGATGGATAAATCACGTGATTAAACGCCGGACATAAAATCAATCAAAACGATGAAAAAAATATATTGATTCACCTTCTGTAAATTTCCAGATATTTCTTCTAAACGACCAGCTAATAATAAGAATATAGCACTATTTGGATATATAATAGACCAATAATCTAATAATTCACGAGCTTCTTTCATATGCTCTGGTTGTTCAGAAGCTTTTGCAAAAGAAAAACAAACGAATAATTGGATAAACATTCAATTTTAATATGATGTAAACCATCATTCTTTGAATTCCAAGACAAAATTAATAGATGATGTAGAGTTCAAACCACGTCTGTTGTGATATAGGAACTCACTGAAGACAATTGGTGAACGGTTGCTCAACTTCGTGGATTAGTTGAAGTTAGACATTAACACCATTGGATGCCGGCCGGCTCAGTGGTCTATGGGTTAAGTGCTCCAGCGCGAGAGTGGTAGGTCCTGGGTTTGAATCTCGCGAGTGCGGGATCGTGGATGCGCACTGCCAATGAGGAGTCCCATTATAGGACGAAACTGCCATCCAATGCTTCCAGGTTTTCCATGGTGGTCTAGCTTCAATTGACTCACGCTTTCAACTATGAAGATGAAGTAAACGCATAACTAACAAAGTTTTTTCTTATTCATCAGTCTTCATGACTCTCTTATACTAATACTAACAACAAAAATGATAAAAGCTTATTCACTAATGACTAAGTCTACAAAGTATATTTCATCATCATCCTAATATGTAGTCCCAATCTGTAGAGTTTAATCACATATAAATGGAATTAGAAAGATAAACTATAAGATAATAATTCTATATAGTTGAAATTATGAGTCGATTGAAGCTAGAACACCATGAAAAACATGGAAGCACTGGACGGTCGTTTCGTTCTATTATGGGACTCCTCAGCAGTGAGCATCCACAATGCTGCCTCACGACATTCGAACCCAGGACTTATTAGATAATAATTGAATGTCCTCACGATAAACTACTAGCCAAGTTTAATATTTCATCAGGTTGTAAATGTGTACAACTGAGGAGTCCAATATATTTGGATGAATCAACTGTCCATTACTTGCTGATTTCCAATTATTATCTAACTCTTAATGAATTTAATAAAGTGGTTTATTTTATAGCTGAGATCATGATTCAATTAAAGCTAGACCACCATGGGAAACATGGAAACACTGGACGGTCGCTTCGTCCTATTATGGGACTCCTCAGCAGTGCGCATCCACGATCCCACCTCGCGAGATTCAAACCCATGACCTATCAGTCTCGTGCGCGAGCACTTAATCACTAGACCACCGAGCCGGCCGGCATCCAACGGCGATAATGAACTATAATACACATTAACTTAAAAATATGATCCTTAACCCTAAAATTTAGTTTAATTTCAATTCTATATCATTCGTACAGATTGTGAACAAGTCTCAAGTTAAAATGAAGTATTATTTCATCAGTCCTTGATTTTTAATAGTTCTCTTCAATCAATGCTAATTTGTGGATCGTTATATCCCGACGAGAATTATGATTACATCTTTTGGGGCTTCAAATGCATCAACATGCCATAGTTTATTGGAAACAAATAAGACAAGATATAACAATTGGTGATTGATATGAAAAAGAATTCCACAGCCTCAGTCTTCAAAAACAAACCAAGATCAGATAGTAATTGGACGAAAATCAGTGTAATTGTTATATCCCGTGGAGATTTATGAATGATAACTTTTGAGAACTATCATATTGATCATATGATCAATATGATATGTATATTTCCTATTGTATACTTGCTAAGTAACTAAACTATCCATATTCGTGTCCCTCTCATTATAAGCTTCATTTTGACCTATGAACTATTATTATACGATTTATCATTCATGAGTTATCCCCAGTCTATTGATTATTGTTCCCCCTGTTCACAGCCACATTTGGCTAAATCTTGTACAAATGTTATTTTCTATTTTATTGGTACGGTGTGGTCAGTCTGTTTGGTATATAAACTCAGTATGTTTGAAATGCAAGGACTCATACCACAGAGGCTGTTATTTGTTTTCTGGACTTAACTGGCTGGGCTAGGCTGAAAGCAGAACTGATAAGTACTAAAGACTGCTCATACGGTTTTCGTGTATTATTAGCTCTGATAGATAATTCAGTTCTCTGATTGGCGGGGATCAGCACGTTCATATATCAAACAGGGCACGCACGCACTCACATGATATAACAGTAATTATTTCGAACAATCAGCATACAGTATTGTCGTTGGTGCTTATGAGCGACATTGGTTGTTAATTCTCTATACAGTATTCCTTATCACTGTACTGATTCATACAGAAATATAAAATGACTCTCTTTTTTGATCAATTGCAGTTGTTATTTCAGCGACAAGAGCAACATTTTAAAAACAGTAAGTTGGAATCTATAGACAAATTACTCATACGGCTATTGAATCCTCCATCCTTTGGAGATGTGATGGAAGTTAATGAATTAATTTCTAAATTGTGTACAGAGCTGGAAAATGATTACAGTATGAATGAAGGTGTTGGTGAAAGTCTTCACGAATTCTTGACAAGCAGTAGCAGTTATATATGATCTACTCAGTGATCCACTAATATCTATTTCAGTGACATGCCCTGTAGTGGTATTTAAATCTGATTATCCTAAAAACACAATGTACAAACACTGACTTGTTTAGCTCATAGAGAGATGATGTCTTGTTGTTGTAGCTTTGTTAAATTCCGGTTCTTCTAATGATTTACATATTTTTGATGAAATTTCTTATATAAAGGAGAAAAAATATGTCAGGTCAATCAAATGTTGATCAAAAACCTAATGCCATTTTGATAGATACTAGATTCTCAATGATGAGTATGTTTCCGAAGAATCAAACCCTGATAATTCAAGATCAAATGTCGTTTATCATCACCATTTAGTCATCTCTAATGGATTCTCTATAAAATGCGAGAACTATGTTTTAAATAAAATCACTTAGAGACATGAGGATCATATACTATTTCAAGAGGGGGGGAGAATGAAGTCAGCATCTAAACTTCGAAAATGATGAACATATCTGATTCTTTCATTTTCAGCGGAAGTAGAAGAAGAACAAAGACAACAAGACATCCTCAGCAGTGCACATCCATGACCTCGCCTCGCGAGATTCGAACCCAGGACCTACCAGTCTCATGTCAGAGCACTTAACCGATAGAACAACGAGCCGGCATCCATAGTGTTAATGTCTAACGAAACGGCCGTCCAGTGCTTCCAGGTAATCCCTAGTGGTCTAGCTTCAATTGACTCACGCTTTCAACTATGAAAATACTAAATCTCCACAAAAAAACCCCTTCTGATAACAACAAGATATAACATGAATAGAATTAAATTTATAATAAGGTAAACAATACACCAAAAAGGTCGTAATAATTCACAGAGTTCAACTTACATACGCTGACAACACTGTCACCTACAAATATAGAAAATTTATAACTGATTTAATCGATTTGAAGAAAATCTTATTCTAATATGAAACAACTGTTCAGTTCACATTAGTATTCAATGGATTGTACTTAGCTAACTAAGTCAATAAACAATGTTTTCTGATGTAGGAATGAATTGAAGAGAAGCTAGAGATGACCAAATCATGTTATGGTATCAGTTTATGTACTTCTTGAAAGTTGAAATGAATGAGACTATAGTTTATGGATGAGTCAATCAGAAGCGTTTGAGGGATTTCAAATTCACTGAGTCAATTTCAATACTTGATGTTTATGTACGATCGGTTAATGAATGTAGACCAAATGGTTTGAGTCAGCATAATTATCTTATCTAAGTCATTTTAGCTGAGTTACAGGACTAGGAATCAATTACATTAGGATGGATAAATTTAATCTTCAGTTGTAAAATTATTTTACACTTATTACTACACAAATTCATTCTTTCTTCTTGAGTCATATGGTTTCCTACTACCACTGGTAATGTTATAACTTCTATGAATTTGTCCTGTTCTTGGTGTGGGTTTGTTCTCTGAGCTGGATGGTTTGATCGTGGAGCTTTCATCGTCCTTCTGAACGACATCATCAGCACAAACCCACCTGAGCTACAAATCTTTTCCACCATCTCAAAATTTGTCCTGTTTATTTCATCTCACTGTACTGATATAGTATATCAGTTTAAATCAATATATGTCATCAATATGTGTCATATCCTAACTTGTTTTTATTGCGTTAATAAATACTTATTTACTAAATGATGATCTGTGTCAGACAGTGTCATAAGCCCCATTCGAAAATTGTAATTAGTCTATCATTTCACCACATATTTCTGCAATAATGAAATTACCGTACGGTGCCTGGGTGAACGCCATATACTGTGCCGTGATCAGTTTGCAAGGGTCGATAATAAAACTGCTCGCGGTATGAAAGTGATAAGAAAATATCGTCCATGAAGACTTATTTATGAATTGATTTGAGTAGTTGATATTCATTCAGCGTTTCGAAGGTACTGACTGTGGTCATCGCATTTGTGCCTATTCGTATACTATGGAATTTATGAGTCTTGGCTCACTCACTCTATATATCCAAGTCAAGTATACTTGCGAGCGGGAACATCTATGCTTATGTGTGTACCGTTAAGTGTATAGGCCTTGATTTATGTATTCTTTATATGCATGCAACATATGCTTTAGACAGCTTGCACCTATGTGAATCTGTGTACTTCAGGATGTAAGTATCCTTGATATGTAGGTTTTATATATACGTGTAACGCACACTTGCGTTAGTACCATGTTCCATACTGGTATATTCATTATAGCTCATAACAATTTTGGAACGTTAAACAAGTTTCCGAAAGTGAACTGTAATTTATCTTCCTGCACTACAGATATGGAAATCCCTAATTACATGTAAAAACTGCAGAGTAAGCTACAACGTATGCGTTTACAATGCTTTCTTCAGTGCTCCAATACGACTCTCTTTACAAGGCTCTTCTCCTATCCTGAGTAGCCAAACGGCTTCCCCTAATTAGTTGGACGGGAGTACTAGTACCATACAGCAAAGTTTATTAAAGCTGATGAAGTGATAGTTTTGTATATATGCGAATGTAGGATTCAACCTATATTATTAATCTCAGGCCGACCTTTTTTTAAATTCAGCTACAAATTATTTAATTAAGCACATAAATATTGGTACAAAGGGACACCAGAAATAATATTTGCCACAAAAATCTCACTGATTTGTATGGGAGCTGTGATATTGCTCAAGTGCCCAAACCGAAGCAGGTAGTTTTCT
This sequence comes from Schistosoma mansoni, assembly GCF_000237925.1. Lineage (NCBI taxonomy): Eukaryota > Metazoa > Platyhelminthes > Trematoda > Strigeidida > Schistosomatidae > Schistosoma > Schistosoma mansoni. The sequence goes on along the minus strand of NW_017386030.1, from coordinate 597,232 downwards.
CAGGGGACCACACCCGGAGCCTTTGACCCAAAGGTCTGATACACAAGATAGGCAAGCATCGTGAGGAGATGCAGTCCCATGGTAGCTGGTGATCAACGATTGGTTCATACGCCATTTGTTCCTTCAGGATACTGGAGCCCATGTGCACCATTGATTTGGAATCAGGGTTTTCCAACTCCCCTAGGTGGACCCTCCGTGTCCACCAACCCGGTTAAATCGCCGGACATTCGCTTTTTGTCCTCTCAATTTCGTAAACAACACCCCGCCAATAGAAGGCAGTGAGTAGGACTTCCCTGACAGAGGCTATATACGCGTGATCATGTGAGAGAATTTCGAGGGATAGAGCGGACTCTTCCCGCTCTTGGCCGTACCAGGGCTAACCTATTTGCATTATTTTGTATACATAACTATACGTGACTATTCAAAAGTCAATGTCAACACAGATATACCTAGTTTTTGTGCGTTCAATTATCTAATCACGTAATTTAATGTATGATTCCTGTCCAACCATTTAAGATACTTTATTCCACTCTCTCTATAACTTCTTCCCACTGATGATGTAGAGTTAACCTAAACGTTCTGTACACTTAAGAAATTTGCCAAAGTATCCTTGTACATAAGTTAATAAATGTACTAAATTGTTATGTTATCTCTATTTCAATTAGATATATCACTATACTTACTTAGTTATCATTAGGAAAATAAATTTTCTTTTATTTATTCAATGGTCACAATAAGATTTAACATTATGATAGAATACTACTTACCTAACATATGAGTAGCATATAAATCATATGCTAATAATAATAGAGCACATAATGGACCACGTAATGAATCTTTCATTCCTGCACCCAATCTTAACTGTTCTAAACCGAATTGCTGAATATATAGAAAATGAAATGTAATATAATTAAAGTGAAATGATATCCTATTTCAAGATACAATGTTAAACTGATCAATGACACGAACAAACTCATAAACACACACACACACGTTTTTTCCCAAACACTCCCTGTGTAGCAGCTGATCGAAGATGAAAAGATTTTGGTGTATTTGAGGATGTTAAGCAAATAAAACAAACCGATTGATGTGTCGGTCGTATTCATCATAGATTTCATTTGGGATAGAATTTGAAACCAGAGAGACTCAGGCAGATATTTCATTTTAGTATACCACTAATTAACTCCGCCTGTAGGTCTTATAAAGTTACTGCCGGTCCCAAACCCGGGTAAAGGAGGAGGGTTGGGCATGGGGTTAGCGACCAGCTCCCAGCAGAACAGGAAATTAGGAAAAGACGTTGGAAGTGGATCGGACACACATTAAGCAAATCACCAAACTGTATCACGAGGCAATCCCTAACTTGAAGTCCGGAAGGGAAGTGGAAAAGAGGAAGGCCAAAGAACACATTATGCCGGGAGATTGAAGCAGATATGAAAAGAATGAGTAACAACTGGAAAGAACTGGAAAGGATTTCCCAGGACAGATTTGGTTGGAGAATGCTGGTGAGCGGCCTATGCTCCTCGACGAGGGGTAACAGGCGTAAGTAAGTAAGTAATAACACTATTTAGTAGTTTTTACTTAGTTTTTACTAGTAAATTCAAAACATTCACAAATTTCATGTAAGAACTTGTTACTTATGGAATTCAAACATATCGTAGATGAAACTAGTGAATACAATAGTAATGGATAATCTATTAGCCTCATCACAATCTGATTGAAATAAGAATTGTCGGACCATTGGTTCTTATGGTCAAACTCTTTGTGCATGACTTCAAATTTGTGGTTTCGATTTTTGCTAGGGTGGTTGATATACACTGTTGTCCAGCTCTCTCTGGTTTATGGTTCTACGACAGTTAAGACCAATCTGTGATGAACACAACACATTGACTGAACTCATCTCCACAAGACTCTTCTAGCTAGACTAACTCATTAGTGAGCAATAAATAACGTTATTAATGACTGAATTCTATTCATGATGTTTCAATATATCTTAAAATTATCTTACGTAAAGTAATCTATATTGCGAATTTATTTGGTATTGTTTGTTTGAATCTTCCCATCGATGTGTTAGGACTGCAACTGGTCAGTCTCTAATTGGTATATGTGCATACTGTGCGTATTGCCTCGATATAGCCTTAATTCACAAGCATTGTAAGCAAAGATGGATATTGGCTAGGAGTGGAATACAGTTTGACGCGCGTTTCGTCCTATTTGAAACTCATCAGCTGGATGTGCCTGCATCTCAGAGTTGATGTTCACTCCAGGACTCGAACCCAGTACCCTCGTTTCAAACGCCATCGCGTTATCCACTCGGCCACTGAGTCCTGATAGCCATTTGCGTTGTTGGTAATTGACAGACAGAATTCACGATGTAACCAACACTATTTGGCGATTACTCAATGTAAATATCTGAGTTATACAGGAAATGAGTGGCATATTTAGCACGCACTGTAACTTTGTCGTGCTCACTAATGTCATTTGCATGAACCGACTCATCAATATTAGGAATTGAGTAAAAAATAAGTTGTTCTACCCAACGTTCCTAATATTCAGTAGTTATAAAGTATCCAGCCAATTCGGTCATTTCATAGTTCGTTTGGTCGACAACTGCCAAAAACTGGAGATTAATTTTCACTTAACGTTGTATTTCAAGCGCCTAAAGTTATTTCTAGCTGTTTCCTCTGAACATGTCAGTGGAGCTCAGCAAAAGATGAAGGATTAAATCTACAAATGTGTTGAAAGTTAAGGCTCAAACTAATGGCTCTAATGAAAATCATACCCTGATACACAGCATTTTCCTTGCAAAATAATTAAAAAAAGGGAAGTATTTGGAACGGCACAGTTGTTGAAGATCGATGGCGTTGCAGATCATTTCAGTCAAAGAACGTCATGAAGATTATGAAAATAACTTCTCTAAAGTGTTTGCAGTAAGTTATCTCACCTAATCACAAAACTGAATGTAGTGAGCAAGAATACAAGTTAGGGCAACCGAATGCATTTAAATGCAAAACTACAGAACGTGGTAGTAAAATCTGAGAATCATATAGTAAATAATTCATTTGCACAACATCAAGCAATCTTCTCACAATTCATTATTTCTTCGCTTCCACTGCAATCATTCTCTGTTATTGTTCTGTTTTCTTCAATCTTCTTAACCTTCTACAGCCAGGTATTTTAATTTCCATTGATGATACATACTACTTATGTCTGTTGAGATTTGTAGCACATAAATATTGGTACAAAGGGGCACCATATACACATGCGCCGCACAAATCTCATTTGATTTGTGTGAGGGCTGTGATACTGCCGAGGTGCCCAAACTGAAGCAGGTGGTTTTCTTACGAGGCCACACTCGGAAACTTTGACCTAAAGATCCGATCCACAAGGCAGTGGAGCATCGTAAGGAGATCCAGTCCCATGATAGCCGGTGACCAGGATCCTGGAGTCCATGTGCACCATTGGTTTGGAATGAGGGTTTTCTAACACTCCTAGGTGAACTTTCTGTGTCCACCAACCCGGTTAAAGCGCCGGACATTCTCTTTTCTTCCTCTCAATTTCTTAAATAACACCACACCTAATACCAGTTAAGTAACATGTTATCATTATCATGAATAGCTTAATGGGATATTTTTTAGTGTTTCAAACTGAATCACAAAATTAGATGGATCTAGTTATGGATCCATATGTTGAAGTTTACAGAAATCTTACTTTTTCCAGTTATTTAATCTAAACTATATATTTTGTTTACATTTTAGTCATTTAATCGTTGACTTCATGATTCGTTAACATTAACACCGTTAGATGCCAATCATCTCATTGGTCTACATGTTAAACACTTGCACATCAGACCAATAGGTCATAAGTTCGAATCCCTCCACACACAAAGAATCGTAGATACATACTGTTGAACAATCACATACAAGGATGATATAACCATCTAGTTCTTTCAGATTTCTTTCATTGATATTCTAACTTTCATTGTTTTATGAATTCAATTATCATCATATGATCCATTGTTAATAAAATCAATAATTTCGGTCACTAATAGGGTAATCATATATATTGAATACTTGAAATGTATCTTAGTAACCATTTCGTAACTTTGTTTTAATTGAGTAATTATAGCTTAACCTTTAAATTATATTAATAGATTAATGTTAGTTCATTATTGTATAGGATTCCATCTGAGCTACAAATCTTCTCTACCATCTTATTATCTATAATGATAGTTTATTATCTGATTCATTCATGATATTAATATTGTGATGTGAGTTACTTATATCCATATCCTCCTGTAGCTCTTCTAGAGTTACTGCCGATCCCAAGTCCGGGTAAATGAGAAAGGTTGAGCATGGGATTAGCGACTCCATCCCGTAGAAAAACTAACTCGCTAAAAAAACACTAACCAGAAAAAGTAATTCTGTTAGGATATTCACAAGAATATCCCAAAAATTATCTCGAATGTAAAATGGTATGTTTTCAGACTCTTCACATAATTCGCATGTTATTTCCTATTGGCCATTATTTACAGTGTCCTAACTATGACTTTCATGTGTCGTTTCCCTATTGGTCAATTTTGAGTCGTCCTAATTATAACCTTCACGTGTCCTTCCTTTCCATTGGTTACTGTTAATAGTCATCGTAACTGTATAAATATGCCTTGTCTGTAAACCATTTTTGTTCTGCTGCTGACCCCATAAACAATTCTCATTTAACGGCTGTGTTCTGATTTATTGGAGTTGGGGAACAGTATTGGGGTCGAACTAGGATATCTGAATTTGGTCAATCGGTAGAATTTCGCGTAGTCCTATCGCAATACGCTATATTTCGCATTATAACAATTTGGCGACGGAGATTTTGCAAACAAGTTGCTGACTAGCTATGGATCCAGTTAAATTAGAAGAATTGTTCAAGCAACAGCTGAAGCTGATGGAGATGCTTACTCAGACGCAGATCTCTTCTCGAGTCTCATGTACACCAACAATCCCTCAATCAGTCGACGGTATTACTAGTGGTATTTCAGAGTTTCTTTATGATCCTGATGCCAATATTACATTTGATACCTGGTTCAGACGTTATGAAGATCTTTTTAAAGTCGACCTTGCTGACAGAGATGATTCGTGGAAGGTGCGTCTTCTCCTTCGAAAACTTGGTCCATCAGAGCTTGATAAGTATTGCAACTACATTCTACCGCAGAACCCACGAGACCGTTCCTTCGATGCCACTGTTCAAACTCTCAGTCAACTTTTTGGTGACCATCATTCACTTTTTAATACGCGTTATCGCTGTTTAAAACTGGTCATGAACGAGTCCGATGACTTCTTAACCCATGTTGGCATTGTCAACCGTGAGTGCGAACGGTTCAAGCTCAAATCCCTTACCGACGACCAATTCAAATCCCTCGTATTCATATGTAGTCTTCAATCACCCAAATTCTCCGACATCAGAACTCGATTGCTGAACCGCCTTGAACAAGACCCTACGCTGACACTTAATGCAATCGCCGACGAGTATCAACGCATTGTCAACCTGCAGCGTGACACCACTTTGGTCCAATCTGGGGGCCAGGGTGGTTGCGAAGTTCACGCTGTCCAACGTCAGAACAAATCTCCGAGATCAACAACCGGTGGTCCTACGAAAGCCAGTGCTCCTTCTTTCTCTAATCACTCCAGACCGGTTCACAAGAAGCCCCCCTCTCCATGTTGGCACTGTGGAGCCTGGCATTATGTGAAATTTTGTCCATTCAAACAGCAGCTGTGCGATCGCTGTCATAAAGTTGGTCACAAAAGCGGTTTTTGTCAATCCCATCGACCCAATAGCCGTCGAAATGAACAGACGCAGCATCGTTATCCTAAAAAGCCGGTTCCCTCATCAGGAAGTTTAGCAGCAGTCTTCCACACCCATGCCGCCACGCGACGCAAATTTCTAACCCTCTCAATCAATGGTCAGCCAGTTCGATTGCAGTTGGACACTGCATCAGATATTACTATTCTGTCGAAAGAAACTTGGCGAACCTTGGGTCAACCTCCCATCAAACCATCTTCGCAGACAGCCGTTAGTGCATGTGGTGGTCATCTCCGCCTTCATGGTGAACTTAATTGCTGTATTTCGTTCAGAGATACAACCTTCAACGGAACGTGCTACATCACCAAATCTCCTCTCAATCTTCTGGGTTTAGATTGGTTCGAAGAACTTGGTCTTGCCAATCTACCTATCAGCACTATCTGTAATCAAGTAAAAACTCCTGCTACTACACAACAGCATGCTGCAGACCTCCAAAATCGATTCATCGAACTCCTCCAGCCTGGTTGGAGGCTACGAACAGTCCATAGTGCGATGGCACCCAGGCGAGTAACCCGGCAGAATCCTCGAATGCAGAACACTAGAATTCCCTACAAAGTTGGTGCGAAAGTGTATGTTCGGGACTATAGACATGGGTATGATAGATGGATAGAGGGTGAAGTCGCAAAGAGACAGGGGAAGGTCATGTATGAGGTCAGAGTAAACCAAGAAATCTGGACCAGGCATCATAATCAACTACGGACAAGAGATGCCAAAGAAAAAGTTGAAATTATTAACCGGGTTCCCCTCGACTTACTGCTAGATACTTTTCAACTTCCGCCGATGCCTACAACGGAGGCAACTCAGTCATCTAACCAAGCAGAACATTCTTCAGGTTCTTCGTCGTTACCTCGAAGGAGGTCAAAGCGCAAACGAAGAAAACCAAAGAACTGTCAGGTAAACCCACGATTGCGTCGTTATTAATTTTTTTCCAAGGGGAGGTGTTAGGATATTCACAAGAATATCCCAAAAATTATCTCGAATGTAAAATGGTATGTTTTCAGACTCTTCACATAATTCGCATGTTATTTCCTATTGGCCATTATTTACAGTGTCCTAACTATGACTTTCATGTGTCGTTTCCCTATTGGTCAATTTTGAGTCGTCCTAATTATAACCTTCACGTGTCCTTCCTTTCCATTGGTTACTGTTAATAGTCATCGTAACTGTATAAATATGCCTTGTCTGTAAACCATTTTTGTTCTGCTGCTGACCCCATAAACAATTCTCATTTAACGGCTGTGTTCTGATTTATTGGAGTTGGGGAACAGTATTGGGGTCGAACTAGGATATCTGAATTTGGTCAATCGGTAGAATTTCGCGTAGTCCTATCGCAATACGCTATATTTCGCATTATAACAAATTCAAACCATTTAAACTCTGCCCTGGGAGTTGAAGGAATAAGCAGATATGAAAAGGATGAATAACAACTGAAAAGGATTGCCCAGAACAGAATTGGATGGAGAATGCTGGTGGGCAGCCTACGCTCCTCCACAAGGGGTAACAAGAGTAAATAAGTAAGTAAGTAATATCCATATAAGTAGTATATGATGATAATGATCGACCATTGAGTGTATTTCAGTAGAAGATCGATAAGGAAAAAATGGGAACGAAGTGCGATCGATATGAAGATATATGAACAATAATAATCAGTGACAATGGATTAATATTTGCAGAAGGAATAGTCAAGATTGATAGTCTGTACATTTTATAATTGAAATCGTGAGTCAATTGAAACTAGACCATAATGGAAAACCTGGAAGCACTAGACGGTTGTTTCGTCCTATTGTAGAATTCCTCAGCAGTCTAAAAAATTAACTGATTAGTGTATGATTGTCAGATTTCAGTGGGATTTCCTGTAATTTTGTACTTAAATACATTCAATTGTCCCTACTTGTGTTCTCATTCACTACAATATTGTTGAATGTCTTACTTTAATATTTCATTGTGTATACCTAATGTGTGTTTTTTTTCGGTTATATATAACATCTACCTCCCTATTGATTCTAACATTACGTAATAGATTAGACAGAATACATTAATAATTCAATATTGGGCAATTAATGTCAAAAATAATTAGAATTTGGCTAATAATTTAAGGGCGTTACTTGATATTTTCAAACTGTCAAGTTTGCTTTATCACACTCGGAATAATCATGTATAACATAATGAAAATTGCAAGGAATGATAGGAAAAGGCGGTATTTCTATATGAGAGAGAAAAAACCAACTTTCATCTTAAGAGGAAATTATTAGAAGGGGTTTTGTGGAGATTTCAATATTTTCATAGTTAAGATCATAAGTCGATTAAAGCTAGATCACCATGGAAAAACTGGAATTACTGAAAGGCCGTTTCGTCCCATTGTGAGACTCCTCAGCAATGCTCATTATTGTTTTGCTTCTGACCAAAATACATCATGATAGATTTTTCCGAAAATTTTCTCATCGAATCGAATTACATATAAACAGATAAAGGCGTATAGATGTGTCACTCAATTTCGTGGATCGGTTGAATTTAGACACTAGCATTGTTGGATGCCAGCCGGCTCAATGGTCCAGAGGTTAGGTGATAGCGCGCGAGACTGATAGGCCGTGCGTTTGAATCTCGCGAGGCGGGGTCGTGGATGCGCACTGCTGAGGAGTACCGTAATAGGACGAAACTAGATGGTTATTTCATGTTAAGATAACACTTTACTGTAATAAGCATTAACTGCTCTATTAGAAATATATGATGTTATGTTATCATTAGACTATTGAGTTAGAAACTGGACGATTCAGATTTTTCACAAAAACATTGAAATCATTACGTAATAAGAAGTGTGAAAATCATTAGACTGGTGATCGGTCTATGCTCCTCCACGAGGAGTAACAGTTAGATAGTGAAGAATACAAACGGTAAGAGGCAGAAAATTACATACCAATGACGGATGTGAAAATAATGTTAATGATAACAACATTAAAAATAAAATTTATATCCGGTCATGGAAAGGATAGGGGAATTTACAAATTTCTTCTGTACATATAAATGAGGGTGAAATGTACGAATTCTTATGGCTTTAGTTATATGAAGGAGACAGGTATGAACTCCGTTGGGAATTGATGAAGGTATACGATAGTTCACTTGAAATGATTTCGATTTATCTACATTATGATCACTATCAATTAGATGTGAGTATTGTTTTTATTTGCCCCTTCCCAAACCATGCCGATAGATGGTCACTCATTCGTTGTTTAAGTTGCCCGGTAGTACGCCCGATATAGTTATCTCCACAGGAGCAGCTGAACTTGTAAATGCACATACAGGAGGTCAATTTAGTTAACTTTTCCTTCATTTGAGTAAGCATCATTGTTTTAGAGCTCCGGATCGAGCATCAACTCTTGAATATAGATAAATGTAACTGGAGAGTTCCATATAGAATGAAAAGTGCAACCAAAATTCCACCCCTATCAATTATCAATTTTTATTTATAATGTTTGCAACTTGGAAGCAATATCGAGGCAGTCCTAATAGTACGCATATATACCAAAAGCGATTGATTAACTGTTTCTAGTGTTTTCAATTACTACTAGTTTTATTATCAGAAGGGGTTTTGTGGATGCGCACTTCTGAAGAGTCCCACAACAGGACGAAACAGCCGTCCAGTGCTTCCAGGTTTTCCTTGGTGGTCTAGCTTCAATTGACTCACGGTTGCAACTATTAATAGTTCACTAGTTAAGATCGATATATATATAACAAGAATTATTTATGAAGTAAACTGCTTTCTTAAAAGAAAAAAACAAATATCTAAATCAACAGATAAGTTTTTTTTCAGTTAACTATATTTTTTCAACTAGCCCTCCTATCTCATACACATGAACAAATACAGACGAAGACAACAAATGTAGCAGCAGTCTCTACATCAATACGCCTCAACATAAACAAAGGAAAAAGCAAGATTCTCTCACGGAGAAAATCAACCCAATCACACTTGATGGCGAAACTCTGAAAGAGGTATAAACATTCACGTACCTGGGAATCATCATCGATGAACAAGGAGGATCGGATGCAGATGTAAAGGCGAGGATTGGCATAGCAAGGGCAGCATTTCTACAGTTGAACAATAGATGGAACTCAAAACAACTGTCAACTAACCTCAAAGTGCGGATCTTCAAGACAGTCCTACTATATGGAGCTAAAACGTGGAGAACTCATCAAGAAGGTACAAGTATTTATAAACAGTTGTCTACGCAAAATACTCAACATTCACTGACCGGATACTATCAGCAACAGCGTTTTATGGGAGAGAACAAACCAGCAGGAAATTAGGAAAAGACGTTGGAAGTAGACCAGACATACACTAAAGAAATCACCAAACTGCATCACGAGGCAAGCCTTAACATGGAATCCGGAAGGGAAGCGGAAAAGAGGCAGGCCAAAGAACACATTACGCCGGGAAATAGAAGCAGATATGAAAAGGATGAATGTTAATTGGAAAGAACTGGAAATAATTGCAGAGGATGGGGTTGGATGGAGAATACTGGAGTGTGGCTTATGTTCCTCGACGAGGGGTAACAGGCGTAAGTAAGCAAGCAAGTAATCTTTTTTCAAGTGAATAGACGTCATAGAAACTAACGAGATGTTATAAAAGAAAAAGAGAAAAATTTAATAAAATATTATTTAGAACATACGCGATCTCCAGAGAATCCAACAAATTCCAATAATTTTAAGACACTTCTAGGAAGCATAGAGATCATCTATAAAAATAGGATAATAAAAAAAGGTTATATAAATTTGACTTATATTTTACTTTGCAATTAAATTAATAAACAATTCTTGTGTCGGAAATGGGTTCTGTGGAAGTTAACTAGATATAGTTCGTAGATCGGTTGAAGTTAGATATTAACACCCTTGGATACCGACCGGTTCTGTGTTCTGGAGGTTAAGCGTTCGTGGCTTCAGAGCTTGAAATCACTAACTTCTAGTCTAAGACATGTTGTTAGATGCGGACTACTATGTTGGAGTCCGCGTGACTATCGTAACTATTGGTTGGAGACTCTAGGTAACATGGCTCAGAAACGATCACAAATTAACTACTTCTATGAATTCGGTGTTCATCTTGTTGTGCTAACGAAGTATGGCAACTTGAACCGATGCATATGTGTGTCTGATCCTACGTTATAGCTGAATGACTGACTAAGCGTTCGTGTGTGACAGTGATAGGTTCTAGATTCGTATCGCGTAGGGTGGGATTGTGAACGTACACTGCTGTGAAGTCTCATGATAGGATAAAACGACTGTCGAATGCTTCCACGTTTTCCATGATGGTCTAGTTTCAATTGAGTTATTAAATCAACTATTAAACAACTTTTCGTTGACAAAATTTTATAAACAATGTTATCCTAACAATGGGATTTGTGATTAGATCGTAACTGTTCGTTCCTGTGGTCTTTTAAATTTGAGCAAAATAGTTAACTAAATGAATTCTAGTGTTCAGTGTCAGTTTTGGGAACTAGCTAAGAAGTATTGTTAGTGTATACCATTGTGATGATGATGATAATGCTGCTGCTGCTGATGATGACGATGACGAAACAAGTGACTGGTAAAATACTTGAATAACTACTTATGATTTCTGTAGACAACTATGATCAATTGGTGCACTACTATATGATGTATTCTTATTCTAAAACAATATCATCATATGTGTTTACAGTTTAGCTCTTGTTCCTGTACATTATAAATGAAGCAAAAGTAGAATACAAGTGAAGTAGACCAATTTATTGTTTAATGCACATCTTCTATCAGTTGCCTCTTATAAACTTCATCATACCTTCATTTCTAATGTAATTACATTTACTCTCTATTTACATTTCTGTTCTCTTCAGTACTACTAGAAAATGTTTTAGACAAATCTGTTGACTTATATCATATATACTACATTCTATGGCATTATAGATTCTACTAATAAGATTAGATGATTATTTCCCAACCGTTGCTGCTACCTTGAAGTGGTGGTCGGGTTTGCCTATCGTGATGACCCGACCGAGCTATATTGGCTGGAACATATGTTCCTGTAGGTTTTAACATGCCAGGTAGGTCGATTGCGAAACGGTTAGACTAAAAGCAGCAACTTAAGGTTCGAAGGCGAAGTCGTACTGCTGACTGTAAAGGGGTGTGATAGCGGTAAGGTGTTTCCTTCAGACAACCAGCATGACAGCGATGCTGCCTTCTCACAAGGAGGGGTGGGGTTAGAAAAGGTCGACCCTAAAAATGCACACCATGCCTTATCCCATGGATATACGTCTCCGGAGGTAAGGTCTCAACAAGTATGGAGCTAACACAAAAACCTCGCGTATGACCGACCTCAAGCAGTTGTCCCTTGGGCACTGCGGTCACGCTCTCAGGTCATTAAGACCACTTATAACCCAATTTCCTTTTCAGGTAACTCTATAAAAACCCTTCCATGGTGTGGGCAACTGGGAAGTGATAACTGCCATCATACCTCTAACAGAACTCAAGACTGACTGACAGATATAAATTACAGTCATTTGGTAAAATGTAAAAATCATACATTCAATCCCTTATTTGTGAAATGTTCATTAATTGTCTCAGACCTCATTGTTTCTTCATTTCCGTATCCATTACTTTTTGTTCTATTCTTTTCTATTCAATCTTCTCAATCTTCTTCTACTAGGTTCTTCATTTTCGATTGGTGTTACATACTACTCATATCAATCGACATAAGTAGCATATGTTACAATAGTGAGACTTAATAATCACTAAGCATATCATCTTGTGCTTCAAGCTGAAACAATGATTATATTATATAATAATTCATCATACTACTTATTTGTCCATGTTTACATAGATTCCATATAAAGTGAATGTTTCAACGACTAAGCCGTTCGACTAATTTCAATGTCTGCCAAGTTAATAAGTTATGTTTATTTATTTATTTCAACAAATAAATATTGGTACAAAGAGGCACCAGATATATATGCACCGCGCAAATTTTATTTGATTTGTGTGAGGGCCATGATACTGCCCAGGTGCCCAAACTGAAGCAAATGGTTTTCACACAGGGCCACACCCGGAGCCTTTGACGTAAAGATCTGATCCACAAGGTAGTGGAGCATCGTGAGGAGATGCAGTCCCATGGTAGCCGGCGATCAACGACTGATTCATACGCCATTTATTCCCTCACGATACTGGAGCCCATGTGAACTATTGGTTTGGAATGGGGGTTTTCCAACTCCACTAGGTGAACTTTCCGTGTCCACCAACCCGGTTAAAGCGCCTTGCATTCGCTTTTCGTCCTCTCAATTTCGTAAGCATCAGTAATGTCACGAGAAGACAGTGAGTAGGACTTCCCTGACAGAGGCTATATACGCGTGGCCATGACTTATGTATCATCATCATAGGTTCTGAATATCAGTAGCAGATAAAAATTTAAAAAATAACTTACTAAATTAAAAGCTCCAACACCTAAATGTACACCACTTTCAAAAGCTGATTTACTAATTTCATTTTGCCAATTTCGATATTTCAATATTCTCCAACATATACTGTAGTAGTCAATAAATAAAATAATATGACATTTGTTAATAGTTTGATTCATGGGGTTAGGTGAAATCAATTGAATTTGTGACTAATGATAAACCCTTAGATGTTTAACAGTTCCAAGTAGTTGTGAAAACGACAAGATTTCATTGTTGGTCACATTTATAGACTAAGTTATCCAGACGACTAACTGTAACGACATAATATCCCAACATTTTGCACATGATGTTGAGTCTTTAGACTGGTGACCACGGCTTAACTTGACCGATATAACAAGGTCAATACTTAAGGTTTAGATGGTTATAACAGTGTTTACTACTCAGTGACAGACCAATCTTGAATACGCCAGTCATAAAGAAGATAAAGCTCTAATTATACAACCTGAAGACCAATCTAGATAATCAAACAGGATTCAACGGCTGTTTAACAACAAAGCCTAATGCACCGACGAGAAGTTCAGGCAAGACTATAATTTATGGACGAGCCGATCAGAAGCGTTTGAGGGATTTTAAGATCACGGCGCCGATTTCAGTACCTGGTGCTCATATACGAGCGGTTCACAGAGAATTATAGAGAAGACTTGACAATTAAGCGGCTACAACAAATGAAACTATTAAGAAGTTCCTGCATTTGTAATTACGAGTAATTAATGACTTGTAGACCTTAAGCAGACTACATTCATGTTATCCTTCGATGTAATATATGTTGAAGGAAGACGTCTCCTAGGATAGGAACCTTTATCGCTCGATCCAGATTGAGACTACGGCATAATATAATGATTGCAGCGGACTGTATAACAAAAGCACCAGTAACATTGGCTGCAATAATTGCAGATGTTACTGAAGCTTCAGCTGTTCAATGGTATGAGTATTGTAGGGACATATTCATAATAAAAATGATAAACTTATACGACCGGAGTACACACAAACAATAATGAAGCTATGTGGTCGACGCTGAGATAGTTTTTGTGACCATATCATGGTTACAGAGACCAACTATTATGGAGCGACATGGAGGAGTTCCTTTACCTTATGCATTACGATTTCGGAAACTTTGAACCACTTTCTAACCTTGACAAGTTTTTGAACCAAATAAAAGACGTGTATCCACTTTAATTCTTTGGTTCTCCTGTATAATAACTGTCTTCTAATTGGCTAGTACTTCACAAGGTCATTTAAGATTCGTTCAAAGGTCGTCCATAAATTATAGTCTCTCCGGATAGATCAAGAATGAGTAAGGGACTTTTTTAGATAGGTCAAATCCACAATATATGAACAAACTCATTCATAAATACAGATATATTTCCTACAAGATGAATTAAACTAAATCTCAATCAACAGTGTCTATGTCCCTCAGATAATGAAGTCGAGTTTTCACAAATACCATGCACTCATCAATATCTCTCAATTCATATTTAGCCTTAAACAGACTTGACCAGCCTATTGAACACTCATTTCTTACACTGAGTAACTGATCTTGGATTAGTCCTAACCTTTAGTCCCAAATGAATCCTACTGATTGGATAGGTGGATAGAAACAACGTGAATTATTTGTGAATATCATAACTATGGAAATACTTTACAGGCATTCTAGCTTAACCTAAATTTCCTGTTAGTTAATACACTTTAGTAAGATTTAAGTGATTGATGACTCTTGTGGGATTTGGATCATCATTGCTCACCTTCATAACTAGATTTGACTGCTAAATTATCCAAGTCATGATACATCTTACTGAAGTGATTTAATTCATCAGAAACCGAAGTAAATCACTTACTGACAATGATCTTTCATTAACTCTATACACAATAATGCTGATGGGCTGCCTATGCTCCTCCACGAGGGGTAACAGGCGTAAGTAAGTAAGTAAGTGATACACAATAAAACAGTTCAATAACTAACCGATAACATTTATAACATTGTCTTATCTTTAATGAACATTTGATAAGACTTGTTAATTTTTCATCTTGTAACATTGAAAGAAATGCTAATTGAAGTAAACCTTCTGCATAACAAAGTTCAGCATGAGCCTGTTCTAGAAAATTGGAAGAAAAAAATAACAATGTGATGAGACTATAATTTATGGATGACCTTTGAATGATGTTGAACTAATCTTCAGATTGTTCACCTAGTAACTAGGATCAAATGAGAGTTACAAATCAATATGAGGAATTACGATTATGAGAAGGAGTTTTGTGGATATTATAGTTATTTTAGTAGTTGAATTCATGAGTCAATTGAAGCTAGACAACCATGGATAACCTGGAAGCACTGAACGTCCGTTTCGTCCTGTTATGGGACTCCTCAGTAGTGCGTATCCACGATCCTGCACTCGCGAGATTCGATTATGATCAAGTCCTCACTAGTGACTGGCTCCATGAGGTATTTCCTGGAGTCCTAGCGATAACCAGTAGAGTTCAACCAGGTCTGTTGGGAGATATCAACTCACTGATGACATTGTTGAATGGTTGCTCAATTTCGTAGATTGATTGAAGTTAGACATTAACACCGTTGGATGCCGACCGAATCAGTGGTCTATCGGTTAAGTGCTCTGGCGCGAGACTGGTAGGTCCTGGGTTTGAATCTCGCTCGCGAGGCGGGATCGTGGATGCGCACTGCTGAGGAGTCCCATAATAGGACGAAACGGCCGTACAGTGTTTGCAGGTTTCCCATGGCGGTCTAGAATGAATTGACTCACGATCTCAACTCTATAAAAATTACAATTACGATTTACAGTTGATGATAAAGGTTAAGAATTAGATTAAGGGTTTTCATCACGAACTGAAATCAGCTATCATGTCAAAATGGTATTTTGCTAAATGGATGAATGAATTTGGCATCGAAATCCGAGACCTGTTATCCTAAATCTGATTGGTTTCGTCCATAAATTGTAGTCTCGTCAGTGAAAACATTTTCATAATAACCTAATTATTTGCTGAGACCCTGAAATTAAACTAAATAACATACTCACTAAGGTAAATGGATGCAAAACATGGTGTTTACATCATTATCAGCAAGGATTTAAATCATCTCTTTGTTAATATTCAATTCTGAATTTTGACCAATCTTCGCTGGCGTATGTGTATCCTGTATGAATTACACAGACATATCTATTTTGTTAAGAGGTTGTCTTTTGGGGAACAGATAGATTACAAGCTAAGGATGGAATTTAGAGTGAGTATTTCATCTTGTTTAAAACTTATCAGTTGAATGAATCTACTTTTCAGTTATAATATTACTCAAATGTATTACCTTCCATTTCAAACAATACAATGAGTTTTATGGTATCGTATATTTACCATGTCATGTTGGTTACTTTCATTTTTACATGATCATAATTTACCACATACCTCTTTCATCATTTATAAATTGATATTTCTAGATTTAATGATAAAAATTGTATCCAATATACACCATTATATACATGTTATTCAGTTCAAATAAGTTATTACATTTATCCATAATCGTCATTTGACCATGCTATCCTAAATTCGATACCTGTTAGAATCATTTATGTGCATTATTGAGAAATACTACATGTCATCATCTGGGGGAAAACAAGGGATACAATGGACAGCTAGAATGCAGATTGACGATTTAGAGTTTTCAGATGTTCTGGTTCTTCTATCATACACGCAACAACAAATGCAAAAGAAGACGACCAGTGTAGCAGTAGCCTCAGCGCCAGTAAATCTCAACATAAACAAAGGGAAAAGCAAGACTCTCCGATACAATACAACATTCACCAATCGAATTACACTTGAAGGAGAAGCTTTGAAGGATGTGGAAACCTTTACATATCTGAGCAGCATCATTGATGAACATGGTGGATCTGATGCAGATGTGAAGACGCGGATCGTCAAAACAAGAGCAACATATTTAAAACTGAAGAACATCTAGAACTCAAAACGGTTATCAACGAACACCAAAGTCAGGATTTTCAATACAAATGTCAAGACAGTTCTACTGTATGGGGCGGAGACATGGAGAACTACGAAGGTCGTCATCCAGAAGATACAGGTGCTTATTAACAGTTGTCTACACAAGATACTTCAGATCCGTTGACCAGACACTATCAGCAACATTCTATTGTGAAAGAGAATAAGCCAAATTCGAGCAGAGCAGGAAATCAGGAAGAAATGCTGGAAGTGGATAGGACACACATTGAGGAAGTCACCCAAATGCGTCACAAAACAAGCCCTCAGGGCCAAATGAAAAGAGGAAGACCAAAGAACACATTACACCGAGAAATGGAGACAGACATGAGAAGAATGAACAACAACTGGATAGAACTAGGAAGGAAGTCCCATAACAGAATGGGTTGGAGAATGTTGGCTGGCAGCTCCATTGGGGGGAAGGGGTAACAGGCGTAGGCAAGTAAGTAAGTAACTACACATTTATATGAAACATGTATCCATTAATCTTTAGTTTTTAATAATTTTAGCTAAAACTGAAGTAAATACCAAAAACATGTTTATCAAAATTATTGATTAGTTACTATAAATAATAAAATATGAAGTCATATGAAGTTACTTACCATCAGTATATAAACCATAAATGGTATTACGACTTTTTTCTGTTTGTTTAATAAATGTTTCACTAATAGCTGCTTTTCGTCGTTTAGCTTGACATGCTTTAAGTGTTGTTTTTAATTGTTCTTTAGCAGATTCAAGATTTTCCTAGAAGAAGAAATATAGATATATATTTAACAGTTATTATTTTAATAGTTGAGATCATGAATTAATTGAAGATAGACCACCAGGGAAAATCTGGAAGTACTGCACGGCCGTTTCATTCTATCATGGGACTCCTAAGCAGTGCGCATCCACGGTCCCGCGCTCTCGAGATTCGAACCCAGGACCTACCAGTCTCGAGCCAGAGCCCTTAACCTCTAGACCACTGAGCCGGCATCCAATAGTGTTAATGTCTAACTTCAACCAATCCACGATTTTGTGCGACCGTTCACCAATTGTCTTCAGCGAGTTGATATCTCTACATCAGGCTTGGCAGAACTCCACTGGTCACTGCTTCCCAATAGAACTCAAGGAAACATCCCTTAAAGTCAGTCACTAGTGAGCATATGATTATAGATAAGAAGGGGTTTTGTGGAGATTTCAGTATTTTCATAGTTGAAATCATCAGTCCAGTACCTTTCAGTGTTTCCAGGTTATCCGTGGTGGTCTAACTTCAATTGATTCATGATCTCAATCAATAAAATTAGCATAATACACACAAAAACCCTTTCTGAAATTATTATTTTGACGAAAAAGGTTGGTAAAAAGGTCAATTTGATTTGTAGATGATATTTATTATAGACTGAACTCCTTTTTGAGTACAATTGACAGTTATATACTGTTGAATGGTTGTCTTGTTTTTAGCAGTGTGTGTATCTACGACCTACCAAGTGAACAAACTCAGAACCACCCTGTTATCTCGATATACTTTGTACCATTAAACTATTTAGTTGAAATTCAAAGGTAAAAATTGCCAACTTTAATCATTGTCGACAACTGTTTGGCTCCTGATATGGTTCAACTACATTCACCGATACTCAATTACTTTTAGATGAGCCCCATCAGTCCTGGTCGATCGAGTTGAGACATGCGAGAAGTAAACTAGATTGTTGCCATGCTAAATCACCAAGTGATTTGTTTTTGGAAATGATAAATATAAAGTGAAATACCCATATGTTTTATGGTATATAATTGAGACACATGCACTATGTTGATATACAAACAAAAAAGTTACATCTATCCAGAAATGGCACCACTAAATCCAACTTTCTTTTAGTTTTCATGTTAGAATCTTAATATCTGAACTCGCTGACAATGGAATCACATCATTAATACATTGAAAGAACAAAAGTTGTATTCATCTTGTCTAACAGTTATCCTTATTGGATATTGGCTAGCAGTGGAATCCATTTTGACACGCGTTTCATCCTATTTGGGGCTCGTCAGCTGGATATACCTGCATCTCAGAGTTGATGCTCATTCTCAGACTCAAATCCAGTACATTTCGCTTCTAACGCCATCGCGTCATCCACTTAGCTACTGAGTCCACCTTTGCTTATAATGCTTGTGAATAAAGACTATATCAAGGCAATACGCACAGTATGCACATATACCAATTAGAGACTGACCAGTTGCAGTCCTAACACATCGATGGGAAGATTCAAACAAATAATACTATATGAATTTAGTTATCCTTATTATTATTGTCTAATATCGTAGTGAACAGAACACTGGTGGGAGCAATCGAATGTATTTAAGCACGAATTACAAACTATCTCACTAAATTGTAATAACCATACAGCAAACAGTTAATTTGCAAAATAACAGTCAATGGTCTCAATCTTCACTGTTCCTTCTCTAAATATCAACCCATCTTCTCTAATTTCATTGCTTATGTATTTTCCTACCAATCGTTCTTCATTTTAGTTCTTTCCTTATCGTTCTTCTGCCAAAATACATTCTATGTCTGACCGTTACCATATACTACTCATGAGGATATAAGTAGTCCACACCACAATATGACTAAGGTCAAACTACTAAGCATTTTTTTGAGTTCATTCCACGTTTTACAATGAATTTCTTAATCTTTTTTTTCCAATTAACTATCCCAGAATGAACATCAACTCTGAGATTCAGATACATCCAGCTGACGAGTTCCAAATGGGACGAAACACGCATCCTAAATTCCACTGCTCACCACTATTCATCTTTGCTTATATAACTCAATACTATTATCTAAACATCGAATTAAATCAGAAGGGGTTTTGTGGAGATTTCAGTATTTTCATAGTTGAAATCATGAGGTCCTGGGTTCGAACCTCGCGAGGCAGGATCGTGGATGCGCACTGCTACTGAGGAATCCCATAATAGGACGAAACGGCTGTCAAGCGGTGCTTCCAGGCTTCTCATGGTGATCTAGCTTCAATTGACTCATGATTTCAACTATGAAAAAGGATTCAATATATCTAACAAATCCACTGATTGTTTTGTTATAGATCGTTCATTTCCAATTGTATACTAAAAGATAGTTTATTCAACAGAAAACATTTAATTAAACTATCATATTACTAATACATACTATACTGACTAACTCTATCAATAAAACAGTTAATTATTTGATTATGAAATCAGTAACTAATAATAATTGATCCATTCTATTGTTAACCAATATGTATGTGTATAGGATTTTTAGTAACTGTCATATGATCTTAATTGGTCAATGATTCTTTGATTGTTACTATATATATATATATATATATATATATATATATATATATATATATATATATATATATATAGATTAATATACCAATCATTCCGGCATTTATTCTGTCAGTAAACATGAGTTACTTTCTCTGTATCCAATAGTTTTTTTTACTATTAACCACTGTATTTGTGATCGATCTTTATTGCTTTATATTGACTGTTAAGCGGATTACTTTGATAATTTCTAGTTTTCAGGCATAACCCTACCATACATAAAAGGTATATCGGAAACGACAACGAGGCAGTTGAAAAACTTCGGAATAGGTATTGCCTACATACCAACAAAATCTCTCCACTCAATCTTATACAAACCAAAAGATGAAATGACAAAAGAAGACAAACTAAACGTCATCTAAAAAATAAATTGTACTAACTGCGACAAACACTACATCAGACAAAGTGGACGCCCCCTTCACATCTTCTCCGGCATAAACATCAACTAGCAGTCAAACGCCACGACATGTCTTCAATCATATCATTACTTTGATAATATAATATAGACTATGATCATAGGTTTTAAGGAATATGAAGTAAGCAGTCATTGAATGAATCTAGGTGGCACGTTTGATCCTTAGTGAAAGGTTTCAGGTGAATGTACCTTAATGAAGCATTTAGACATAACATCATGAGAATATGGATATATATTATGGATGAAAACAACCGATTTATGTTTCTCATATTCAATGTACTATGATACTACTTAGCTAACATTCATGTTTAGATTTCAGCTGACCATGTTGTAGTACAAGTGGGCTGTTGTTCATAGATTTACTTCCATTCATTGCTGTGCCTCCAAATGCCCTGGTACGGCCGAGAGTGGGTAGAGTCTGTTCTCCCTCTCGAAATGCTCTCACATGGCCACAAGTATATAGCCTCTACCAGGGAAGTTATACTCACTGCCTTCTCGTGGCACCGGTGTTGTCTACGAAATTGAGACGGTGAAAAGTGAATGTCCTGCGCTTTAACCGAGTTGGTGGATATGAACCATCCACCTAGGGGAGTTGGAAAACCCCCATTCCAAACCAATGGTGCACATGCGCTCCAGTATCCTGAGGGAACAAATGGCGTATGAATCAATCGTTGGTCATCGGTTACCATGGGACTGCATCTCCTCATGATGCTCCACTACCTTGTGGATCAGATCTTTACGTCAAAGGCTCCGGGTGTGGCCCTGTGTGAAAACCATTTGCTTCAGTTTGGGCACCTGGGCAGTATCATGGCCCTCACACAAATCAAATAAAATTTGCGCGGTGCATATATATCTGGTGCCTCTTTGTACCAATATTCATGTGTTTAAATAAATAAATAAATATGAAGTTAATTTCTGTAGTTAAATAAAGATGGATTTGTATTTTTCTCACGTACAGACATCAACTGAAAGACCACTGAACATCAGTTTCCTACTCGTTTGTAAATTCTCAGTGGAGCATACACAAGAGATTTCTGGAGAATATAACAATTTTGAACACCTGTCTCATCATATGGCACTGCACATCTCTAGACTCAATCAATTTAATATATAACACAATAAGTTTTTAAACAATACTGATGAGTCGACCATTGAGCTCTGAATCAGTAGGTTAAAAGCGACGTATCTACCATGATAATGGAACTATCTGGTTCTATACTACTTGTTGTGATCTTCATTGTACACTCTTGATGTAGTATAAATGATTGGTTTAAATACTCGTGGAGTAAAAAAAGAAATATATAACTGTTTTTTCCAGTGTGTGACTCTTAATGGGAACCCCCTAGAGACATGAGAAGCTTTCCATTAAGCCATTTATTTCAATGAATCCAATCCAGATCATAATATTTCATCATGATATCCTATGAGTTTTTACAAATGTTAAGCCATGTATTACAAGTATGTATCTACATTTAAAAATCCAAGCACATAACGGTGATACAAACTTCAGCAATTCACAGCAGTGTAATACGTCCGGGAAAGATGATCCCTGTGGACAACAATTTTTACATATTCTCATATGTGACCTCATCATGATGAGTTATAATCAACGGATGTTTCTGATGGATTGCATCGAAAGTTATGTCATCTGTTGTTTGTATTTGTCCTCTGTTCACATCAAACATGATAATACAGTAAATCTCAGTTTATAATAAAAAAACCAACATTCTTCAGAGTTGTATTCATAGACAGCTAGAGCATCAGTTACCCCGTACAAGTTGTCTTCAGAACACCTTAAATGAAATCTACGACTATGGAATTCGCTAGCGTAAACAGCAGCCAATTACCAGGTTCGTTTGTCAGTGAAGTAAACTAGAGAAATACTAAAGATCAGAAAGCACTGGACTGCTGTTTCATCTTGGCTTGAATCTCTCTTTAATAATAAACGATTTATGTGTGATAGTTGTATCAATAACATTGTTTAAGTTTTACTAAAATGTACCTTAACTCGAACCAAAACATTTTTATCCAACTGTAGTCCTTCTCATATCATTTATTGATAGTTCACATTGCTAACTTATCTTACTTAGACAAACATTAAGGAGTAACAAAGGTTGGGTAACTATTTTAGACTAGTATGATGCTTCTCAGTAGTAAGCATTCACAACCCTGCCAGACAACAAACTCAGGAATCCCATGAGTTGCACAGGGAGGTCAACCTTCACACTGTCAAGCCGAAGTCTGTTAGTTGACATTTGCAACTTAAATCCGCTTGCGATATTGCCGAATGACCTATCGATCACACTGTTAGGAAACTGCCTTCTTCACAACAAGGTCGATATCCACTGGTCTCCGCTCTTGGAGATGATTTAGGGAGTTACCTACGGGAATTAGTTACAAGTGAGCACATGACTACTATTAATGTATAGGATTTGCATCAATTGTTGTGGCTAACAATTACATCATGAATTAACCTTAGTTAGACAAACACTGGCAACTAGGATGGGTTTGACAACTTTATCCTTATAGTAGGAGACTCCTTAGAAAAGCGAATTCACAACCGTTCCTGAGGACGAATTCAGGGCTTTACTTGTTATTCAAATAATCAGTTGAAACCGATATATAAGGCATAATAATGACAATCATGGAAATCTGTTTAGTTAACAGGACACTTAAGACTTAACATTAAGAAATTGTTCTAAAATGGTCAACATTCAAAAACTTGATTAATGTCAATTGACAGATGATTGATTATGATAATATAGATCCATATTAGAATTGTACATGAACTAATGATGATTGACAAAGTTCTAATGAGCAATTTCTATTGATGTGGTCAGTTTGGTTGATATATAAACTCAATATGTTTGAAATACAACGATTCATACCACAGAGGCTATTATTGTTGTTCTGGATTTAACTGGATGGACTAGGCAGAAGCAGGACCGATAAGTACTCTAGACTGCTCGTACGGTTTTCGTATGTCACTGTTCCAATCGATAATTCGCTGCTCTCTAATTGGCGGTCATATTACATCATACATTAACATGGCATCCACTTGGCCACAAGTTATAACAATGATCTTGTGTTTCACTTCAACTGATATCAACGGCGAGACTATAATTTATGGACGAGCCAATCAGGAGCGTTTGAGGAATTTCAAGATCACGGCGCCGATTTCAGTATCTGGTGCTCATATACGATCGGTTCACAGAGAATTATAAAGAAGACTTGACAATAAGGCGCCTACAACAAATGAGACTACTAAGCAGTTCCTGTATTTGTAATTGCGGGTATTAAATGACTTGTAGACCTTGTGCAGACTATCTTTATGTTATCCTTCGATGTAATATATGTTGAAGGAAGACGTTTGCTAGGATTGGAACCTTTATCGCTCGATCCAGATTAAGACTACGGCATAATATAATGATTGCAGCGGACTGTTCAATAAAAGCACCAGTAAGATTGGCTGAAATATTTCCAGATGTTACAGAAGCTTCAGCTGTTCAATGGTATGAATATTGTAGGGACATATCCATAATAAAAATGATAAACTTATACAACCGGAGTACACACAAACAATAATGAAGCTATGTGGTCGACGCTGAGATAGTTTTTGTGACCTTATCATGGTTCCAGAGATCAACTATTATGAAGCGACTTGGAGGAGTTC
The DNA here is from genome assembly GCF_000237925.1 of Schistosoma mansoni. NCBI lineage: Eukaryota > Metazoa > Platyhelminthes > Trematoda > Strigeidida > Schistosomatidae > Schistosoma > Schistosoma mansoni. The sequence continues at coordinate 572,496 of NW_017386030.1, read as the reverse complement.
CTTTACCTTATGCATTACGATTTCGGAAACTTTGAACCTCTTTCTAACCTTGACAAGTTTTTGAACCAAATAAAAGACGTGTATCCACTTTAATTATTTGGTTTTGTATAATATATTTTTACTTTATGCTGACTGTTTACTGATTAAATAACATTTCTCAAGTTCACTTAAGATTCGTTCAAAGGTCGTTCATAAATTATTGTCTCGCCATATCAACATCGATATGAATGCCACCCTTCAAGTGTTTATTCACAAAACATGGGTTTAAATTAGTTGATAAACAATACAACAAAAAGGGGTTTTGTGTATATTATAGTTATTTAATAGTTGAATTCATATGTCAATTAAAGCCAGACCATCATGGAAATCCTGGAAGCATTGGATGGCCATTTAGTCCTAATGTAAGACTCCTCAGCAACTTTGATATTATACAACACATCATGAAAACATTTCACAACTTACCTGTTCTATGGTAGCCATTCCTTGAATGAATAATATTGTAGAATTTGATAATTCCTGATACATACCACTATGTGTACTTGAGAAGAGAGAGACAGGGAGAGAGAGGAATTTAGTAAAAAAAAATAAGGTTCCGATTACTTCATGTGCAAACGATTTTTTGCTTCCTCAAATCGATTATTTAAAAATAAATCAATCGTGGTTTTAGCTTCAGCAATTCCTTCCAATAATTTTTCACATGTATCATCATTCACATTGTTGTTGTTGGTGTTATTATTATTCATATCTGAATTGTCAATATTGCCAGATTTTGACTGATTTTCATACCACTGTCCAAGATACTGAAATATCAATAAAGATAAAGCTAATTTAACAAACAAGAATAACATTCTTATTTATGGTAAGCAAAGATGGATAGTGGTTAGCAGTGAAATCCAGATTGACGCACGTTCCATTCTATTTTGGACTCGTCAGCTGAATGTACCTGCATCTCAGAGTTCATGTTTACTCTGAGACTCGAACCCAATAACTTTCGCTTCAAACGTCATTGAGTTATCCACTCGGCCACTGAGTCCTGATAGCCACTTGCTCGTGCAATGGTGTAAAGTTTTAATTCACTTAGTATTGTTTGTTTGAATCTTCCCATTGATGTGTTACCAAAGCAGTTCACTCTGTGGACTAATCCTAATCCTGACACTAGACTTAACTGAAGCAAATATTAATTTCAAAAGATTGTTAGATTGACCCAAGTATTTATTGTGATTGCTGTTTAAAAGATTGTGTAGAGATCAGTTCTATTTCAATGGTGTCTTTCATCATAGAACTAAATTAACTGATTTTAGTCTATGGCAAAATAGATAAAGTTGATTAGTCACCGAGTAGTGACCGTTGTCATGTTTGTCTATTTATTAGTGCTGATAGAGTTCCGTGTATCGAGATGTAATACGGCCACTAACTGAAATCATTCGACATAATGTAAATTATATTGAGATCCAAGGCGGTGGTTGAAGGAAGCCAACATGAAACCTTACTTGACCTAGGTCTAGTGCTAGTTCAAACTCATTAGCAAGGCATACCTGTGATTTTGGGAGGACTGATGCTTCTTGTGGGACTTGAATATGCATCACTGAGTTTCATAGCATGATATATTACCATTTAGATATTCTATTCAAGGATAAAATCTTTTAGAACCAAGATATTTATTATTAATAGATCGATGAACACTAATCATTGTCAAGTTCGTTTAATCATATAATGCTAATCTAATTCTATCGATATTTTGAACTGGTAGTTTATTCACAGAGTCAAAAGATTAGTGATTGGACATGGCTAACCGATTATCACTACAGACTTTTAAACAGACGATTTAGATAAAGAGAAATTAAATAAACTTGTACTTCAGAAATGAGTGACAAATAAATTAAGGATATTTTGTAATGAATACTTTTCCATAAGTCAATACTGATGGCTAAACACATGGCAACCATTGCCCCTAAATGCTCTGGTATGGCCGAGAGTGGGGAGAATCCGCTCTCACTCTCCAAATGCTCTCACATGGCCACGCGTTTATAGTCTCTTTCAGGGAAGTACTACCCACTGCCTTCTCGTGGCATTAGTGTTATTTACGAAATTGAGAGGACGAAAATCGAATGTTCGGCGCTTTAACCAGGTTGGTGGACACGGAAAGTTCATCTAGGGGAGTCGGAAAACCCTGATTCCAAACCAATGGTGCACATGGTCTGACTCCAGGATCCTGAGGGGACAAATGGCTTATGAACCAATCGTTGGTCACCGTCTACCATGAGACCGCATCTCTTCACGATTCTCCACTGCCTTGTGGATCAGACCTTCACGTCAAAGACTCTAGGTGTGGCCCCCTAAGGAGACCACCTGCGTCAGTTTGGACATCTGGGCAGTATCACAGCCCTCACACAAATCAAATTAGATTTGTGTGGCGCATATATATCTGGTGCCCCTTTGTACCAATATTTATGTGTTCAAATAAATAAACGGCGATCATTACTATATGTTTCTTAACAATACTAACTGTGACGACGAACAATATAATTATAATTCTCTGTAAGGAACAATGAATTGTCACATCATAAACTGACAAAAATTAAACAACGACAACAACTAATGATGGTTCGATATATCTAACTGATTGAATTCAATAATCTAAACCATTAGATACAAATTCAATAATCTTAATGGTTAAGTGATAATCTTCTGAATATCTTAATTCATAGTTGAAATCATGAGTCAATTGAAGATAGACCACCATGGAAAACCTGAAAGCACTGCTTGACGGCCATTTCGTCCTATTATGGGACTCCTCAGAAGTCAGCATCCACGACCTCGCCTTGCGAGATTCGACCTACCAGGCTCGCGCGCGAGCACTTAACCTCTAGACCACTGAGTCGGCTGGCATCCAAAGGTGTTAATGTCTAACTTCAACCAATCCACGATTTTGATCAACCGTTCACCAATTATCTTCAGTGAGTTGATATCGTGGATGCGCACTGCTAAGGAGGAGTCTCATAATAGAACAAAACGGTCGTCCAGTGCTTCCAGGTTTTCCATGGTCGTCTAACTTCAATTGACTCATGATTTCAACTATGAAATTACTAAATTTTCCATAAAACCCTTTCTGATCTATATCTATTAATTCAGTTGTGAATCTTCATTGCTAAGATGTTTCATAGAAGGAAAACAAACCTACCATCATATACTTTCTAGTATTCAATAGTTATGATGTAATATGAAGTCATAATACAATTGGAAACCATTACATATACAATTGTATATATATAAACAATAATTATCTTGGAGAATATAATGGTAATACCTTCACCAACCCCCCCCCAACATACACACACACATACACACAACATAATCATTTAAGGTCAACTGAATGGAATATAACACTTTTTTTTTCTTTTTATTAGTATATATACTCATTATATTACTGTTATTTCTATTCATTATATTAGTTATATGATAGAAGATAATGAATGAATTGCATGTTAAAATAGAAAAAATGGAATAGATATACACAAAATTATTGATTTTGTTACCATATTTTATTGATTATTAATATAATTAATCAATAATAGAATATTATATAGTTGAAATCATGAATCCATTGAAGTTAGATTACCATTGAAAACCTGGAAGCATTGGGACGGCCGTTTTGTCATATTATGGGACCCCTCAGTAGTGCCGACTCAGTGGTTCTAAAGGTTAAGCGATCGCGCGCGAGACTGATAGGTTGTGGGTTTGAATTTCATGAGGCGAGATCGTGGATGCACACGTCTGAGGAGTCCCACATTAGGACGAAACGGCTGTCCAGTGCTTTCAGGTTTTCCATGGTGGTCTAACTTCAACTGACTCATGATTTCAACTACATATATGAATATTGATTTGTTTATTGTTTAAATGGATTTGGTTAAAGATGATGTAATCTATGAGGTAATCCATGATTATATAACTTAAAAAGAGAAATTTCATTACATTGTTTGTTCAACTCTCCGTTCTAACCTAGTGAAGATTAAATAATGAGTAACTTCTGAGAACTATTAATGAACTAATATTGTTTATGTATATTCTTATTGTATAACTATTCAGTAAATAGTAAGCACAGATGGATAGTAGCTAGCAATGGAATCTAGTTTGACGCGCGTTTCGTCCTATCCGGGACTCGTCGGCTGGATATACCTGCATCTCAGAGTTGATGTTCACTTCGGGACTCGAACCCAGTACCTTTTGCTTCAAACGTCATTGAGTTATCCACTCAGCTACTGAGTCCTGAGATGCAGGTACATCCAGCTGACAAGTCCCAAATAGGATGAAACGCGCGTCCTGAACTCTACTGCTATCCACTAGCCATATTTGCTTACAATGCTCGTGAAATAAGGCTATATCGAGGAAATACACATAGTATGCACATATACCAATTAGAGACTGACCAGTTGCAATCCTAAACATCAATGGGAAGATTTAAACAAACAATACTAAGTGAATTTATTCAGTAATCAGACTGTGGATATCTATATTCTCCTTATTATAAGCTTCATTTTGACTTATAGATTATTATTATACGATTTACTGTTCTTAACTTATATTCAGTTTATTAATTACAGTCTCCCATGATCACAATCACTTTTTGGCTTAATCTTGTATGGATATTATTTTCAATTTTATGGTTTGATGTGATCTTTATGGCTGGTGTAAATGATTCATATAATGAAAGCTGGTATTAGAGTTCTGGACTCAACAGGCAGGGCTAGGCAGGGAGAAGAAGAATCAATAATCAAGTTGGGCTGCTCATACCGATTGAACGTCATTGGTTTGGCACAGTACTAAGAATCTATAATTCGCATTTTGATTGATAAATAAATCACATGATATTAAACCGGTCTAAGAGACATTAAACTTTTGTTATTAAATAAAGTAGAAAACATATTGCATATATGACAGATTCAAAGAATATCACCTCATAAATTTGAGTTACTTTTTACTTTATGCTTTGAAGTTTGACTAATTAAATAAGTCAGAGGGGGTTTTGTGGAGAATTTAGTATTTTCATAGTTGAAATCATGGGTCAATTGAAACTAGACCATCATGGAAAACCTGGAAGCACTGGATGGCCGTTTCGTCCTATTGCGGAACTCCTCAGCAGTGCGCATCCACGATCCCGCACTCGCGAGATTCGAACCCAGAACTTACCAGTCTGAGGAGTCTCATAATAGGACGAAACGGTCGTCCAGTGCTTGCAGGTTTTCGATGGTGGTCTAGCTTCAATTGACTCATGACTTCAACTGCGAAAATATTCCAATCTTCCCATTGATTATTAAAACTGCAATAAATCATTTTCTTTCTAGCATATAGGCATTCTGTATAGTTTACTTAGATATAGTCATCATGTTTAAATAAAGAGTCTTTATTAAATTTCTGTAATTCTCAAATCACTTTAATGAAAAACATCATGATATGACCTTAATGATCAACAGAATCGATTATAATCTTCAAGTTATGAAATACAATTACAATCAGATCACATTAAGTTTTCTCAGGTAACACAGTTTATAAAAGTATTCATTCAAATAGAAATATGAACGACTGTATTTTGTTCACGGAGGCAGAATCCGACTGACACGTCCTCGTCGTGCCTCCTGGATCATGACACTTATCCCATGTACTAACGTGAGGGGTAACACGGATGGTGGAGATCGGCCTAATCAATCACTCTACTTATACCCACAAATGATTACGAATACTATAAAGAGTCATTGTATAATTATTGAGGGTTCAATAAAGTTGGAAAAAATGAGTCTGCCCAAAAAGAGCAAAAAAAACAGAATGAAAGTGTTATTTACTGATTCTGCGTAAGCAATACAAAAACAACTCTTGCGCCCCAGTAGTTATGCCATGCTTCGATGTAGCACTCTTCTCGAGAACGGCCTACTAGGCTTCACCATGTTCTTATGGAAGGGTATTTTGAGAATTCCCGGTTATGAATATTTAAGACATTTCATATCAGATCATTTAAATAAGTTTATAAATAATAAGTAAATATCTGAAATAGGAAAAGCAAGCATGAAAACATTCATATGAAAACATTAAAGATAAAGAACATCATAACTATAGTGTGTACTACTGATGTTGACAGATATAAGTAGTATGTATCATCAATTGAAAATGAAATATCTAAAGGTAGAATATTAAGAAGATTGAAGAAAAAAGGAATGATTGCTGTGGAAACGAAAGAACAATCACGTCCGAGACAATTGAACACTAATACCTTTCTATGAGGGACAATAATAAGCTAACAAATTGGATAAATACAATCATTTTTTTGTATACAATTTCGACAGGTAAGTACTATATCTTTATTTTGGAAAGTCAAATCAAAACTATAGTTTCTTCACTAAAATCTTAAAGATGTATTTCCCGGAGTTCTAGTAAGAAGCAGTGATCAGTGAGGTTCAATTAGGTCTGTTGTGAGATATCAACTCACTGAAGATGATGGTGGAAGGTTGCTCAATTTCGTGGATAGGTTGAAGTTAGACATTAACACCGTTGGATGCCGGCCAACTCAGTGGTCTAGAGGTTAGGCGCTGGCGCGCGAAACTGATAGGTCCTGGGTTCGAATCTCACGGGACGGGATCGTGGATGCGCACTACTGAGGAGTCTCACAATCGGACGAAACAGCCGTCCAGTGCTTCCAGGTTTTCCATGGTGGTCTATCTGCAATTGACTCATGATTTCAACTCTACAATTACTATGATCTCCACAAAAACCCCTTCTGATACTAAAATCTTTATGAATTCCAAATGGATTTAATTAATTGAATGATCGGAATTCCATTGTCATAAACGTTATACATGACTATATAATGTGTCATAGTCAACTTAGACTTCAGGATTAGTGAATTGGCTAGTGATGATTCAAATTCATTAAAGGATAATAAATCAAATGAATCCAATAACAGTCTCATAACAGTCTCCAGGAGTAAGGAATATATACAGTAAGAAGGATAGAAGTAATATCTTTCCTATTTACATACTATCAACATATTCCTTTACTCTACTCTACCCTTCTCTACTTCACTAATAGTCTTACTGGATAGATTATTAAATTACCGGATGTAAATAATCCTACGTCAATAGAGAATTTCAATTTATATTAACAGGCATAATAAATACAAATTTCACATGTATGCTGTAGATAATTAGATACAAGTAGAGTTTTAAAAAGTTATATGTATATCTGAATCGATTAAAGCTAGACTACCATGGAAAACCTGGAAGCATTGGATGACTGTTTCGTCCTAGTATAGGATTTTATGTGTTTATGGGTGTGTGTGTGTGTGTTATCCAGAAGGTCTTGAGTTCGAATCTCATGTGTACGATCATGAATGTGCACTATTGAGGAGTCCTATACTAGGACGAAATGACCATCGCCCCCCATCTAATAAAATTACATAAATGCACATAGTGATGATCAATTTTTTCTTATGAAAATGTTTTATACCTTTTTAAAAGGGTCATCAGAAAATATGATATCAACTATGTGAAATGTTTTCTTTCTTTTTTTAATGAAATGAATCAGAAAACCAAGATTATCGAGGGGGGGTAGAGATGAAGAATGATTAAGTCAATAATATAGTAACCATGATGATATTCTATAGTTTGAGACAATTGTGACCTATCAATTAATCAACAACAAAAAAACAAATTAGGAGTAATAGGAATGTACATTCGTTTAATTTATCATACTTGTCACTATTGCAATGTGTGTAAATTATTTAAATCATATCAAAGAGACTGGTAGGTCCTGGGTTCGAATCTCACGAGGCGGGATCGTAAATGCGCACTGCTAAGGAGTCCCAAAATAGAACGAAACGGCCGTCCAGTGCTTCCAGGTTTTCCATGGTGGTCTAGCTTCAATTGACTCATGATCTCAACTATATAAAATTTGAACTGTCATTTTCGCATCCATCCTGTATATTTACGAATGTTAATTACTGATCCTGAAGTTAATTTGCACTCGAACTTCAGAATGTTTCCTTCAAACTACCTTTAACAACTTAATATTTCAACATAGTCCATACCATTTTGGATCATACAGACAATGAAACTTGATCAGTAGAATCCGATCATCACTAAAAGATTAAATAAACACGACATTCGTCATTACTCAGACGTCAATCAACTGTAAACACTTCCTACTCTCAGTACAAACTGAGGTGATTTATTCAAGAAATTCAATCTTATGTTTAATATATGCCGACAGTTATTAAATGACATTGTATAAAGTAGTTTGACGATTAAGAATTACCAAAGGCCTAATGATAAAATTCATAATAAGGATAATATTAATTCTTCCTAATCACAAACTCCACCTGTAGCTCTCCTAGAGTTACTGCCGGGCCGAAGCCCGGGTAAAGGAGGAGAGTTGAGCATAGGGTCAGTGACCCCATCTCTTAGGAAAAAATCTTGTTAAAAATACGCCAACCAGATTAAACAAATTAAACCATTTTAACTCTGCCCTGGGAGTTGGAGGAATAATTATCACGCCTCATGATGAAAGCCGAAATTTTTTGGAAGTCACGAGGCCGATTCCGCCTTTTAACAACCAGAGAAACCAATTTTTATAGGTACATGGAACCTCCTGACAATGCTTGAAGACCGGGAGGACCAGTCAAATAGCTAATGAAATGAGGAGATACAAATTGGCAGTACTTGGAATCAACGAAACCCACTCTACCCAAGCTAGATAGCAAAGGCTAGATACGAAAGAGATGCTTCTGTACTCCGGTCACAAAGAGGAAAATGCTCCACACACTCAGAAAATTGCTCTAATGCTGTCCAGAGAAGCACAAAATGCACTTATAGGATGGGAATCTCACGGATCCAGAATCATCAAAGAACTACTACAACCATCATCAAGTAGATACAAGTATTTATAAACAGTTGTCGATCAAAATACTCAACATTCACTGACCCGATATCATCAACAGCAGCCTTCTATGGGAGAGGACAAATCAGCTTCTAACTGAAGAGGAAATAAGAAAAGACGTTGAAAGGTCAAAGAACACATTACACCGGGGAAATAGAAGCAGATATCAAAAAGATGAATAACAACTGGAAAGAACTAGAAAGGATTGTCCAGGACAAAGCTCGATGGAGAATGCTGGTCAGCAGTCTATGCTCCTTTACAAGGAGTGACAGGCGCAAGTAAGTAAGTAAGTAAATAAGTCTTTAAACATAGTCATGGAACTGAAAATCTCTATAATTATTATATTTATAATCATTATCTAATAATTGATTATATCTTATAAGCACTGATATATAATTGTAATATGAACTTCAAATCATTAATGGAAACAAATCATATGAATTATCCACGTGATAAACATACACACGGTGAAACTTTTATCCTTTTTTTTCCAGATATAATATTAGTAATCGATGAAAATTAAACGTGTCCTCTTTAAGTATGATTTCAATGCCAAAAAAAACAAAAAAAAAGAAAAAAATTGTTGCCGAATTGTAAATGATAATTGACTTTGCCAACTTACGTCATTAATGAAGAATGTTAGTGTACTGCACAGCAGTTCATTCTATACTGATTGACTGTTGCAAAATGTGGTCATTAAAAGCAGGTGATCCTCACAAGTTACTAGTATTTGATAAAACAGATGTCTTAGAATTATTGCTTGCATCTGCTGGGATCACCGGGTAAGTAATTGTGAGATTAGAAGCATGGTATTAGGGAACGATGGTAAATCAGTTGATGAGGTGATGAATCTTCATCAACTAAGATGTTTGGACCACGTGTTACGCATGATTTTACACCGTTTACCACGATGAGCAATGTTGACTAGTGTTGGGGGTGCTTGGAAGAATGTTACAAGCGGCCAAGCCAAAACGTGTCATTAGTCCCTGAAGTTACTAACTTCTAGTCTTAGCCATGTTAGTAGATGCAGACTACTTGGTTGGGGTTCGCGTGACTATCGTAACCAATGGTTGGAGACTCTTGGTGACATGGCTCAGAATCAGTCGATGTATACATTCTTTATTTTCCGTTAAACTTTGAGATTGAAATTATTTTGTATCTTTCTTTCAAAGAAGTAATTCTTTCTTCCTGTACCATATCCTAATACACAATCTTTCTTTTATATATTACCACCATTGAAGTAACTATTTCTATGAATTTGATATTCATCTTGTTATGCTAATGAGGTGTGGAAACTTGGACCGATGCACATATGTGCCTGGTCCTACGTTGTAGCTGATTGACTCAGACTTATTTATAAAGGGTTATAGTCACCCGTTTTTTTAATTGTAAGGACTAAAAATTATCAGATTCCATTAGTATCCTGATTGAAATGTGTTAGTATTAACATTGAATGTGAATTTTCTCATTGAAACTGGATTGTAGCTAATAGCAAAATCCAACAGAAGTGATGTGTTCTATTCGGGTTTATTCATATAGATATGTTTTACTTTTTTTACTTTCGCCAGTTACTCCCAATGGAGCATAGGCCGCCGACCAGCATTCTCCAACCCACTCTGTCCTGGTTCATATAGATATACTTGTGTCCTAATGGTGATGTTCACATCGAGACTCGAAGCCAGTTCGTTTTACTTTAAATTCTAAATCGTTATTCATTGAACTCAGATAATTACTGACTCGTGCAGTAGCTACATGGACCTCTTGAGTAGATTTCCTGCCTTTTAACCATAAGTTTTTATTAAGGTTAAACAATGGTTAGCAGAGAAACACAAACACTATCTAGCATTAGTACATACAAAAGAAGGCTACTAGAAATCAAATGTATATTAATATTCTATTATTATAGACTGACACCAAATCAGTAATATTGGAAAATTAAATAGTATTTTCATAGTTGAAATCATGAGTCAATTGAAGCTAGACTACCATGGAAAACCTGGAAGCACTGGATGGCCGTTTCGTCCTATTGTGGAACTCCTTAGCAGTGCGCATCCACGATCCCGCACTCGTGAGATTCGAACACAGGACCTACCAGTCTCGCGTCTATCTTCGACTGACTCGTGATTTCAACTATGAAAATACTGAAACCTCCACAAAACCCTTTCTGATATTTATGTTTTACTTTTCTTACAATCTCAACTCAGCAGGTCGTCTAAACTTTAAAGTTGATGATAAGGAATAATAATAAACTTTTACAACTGACTTATGTACTTCTCATTGGAATAAAATGCAAACACATACACACACTTATATTTTATTTATTTGAATACATAAATATTGGTACAAAGAAGCACCAGATATATATGTGCTGCACAAATCTCATTTGATTTGTGTGAGGGATGTGATACTACCCAGATGCTCAAACTGAAACAGGTGGTTTTCCTAGAGAACCACACCCGGAGACTTTGACCTAAAGGTCTGATCCACAAGGCAGTGGAGCATCGTGAGGAGATGCAGTACCATGGTAGCCGGTGACCAACAATTGATTCATACGCCATTTGTTCCCTCAGGATACTGGAGCCCATGTGGACCATTGGTTTTGAATCAGTGTTTTCCAACTCCCCTGTGTGGACTCACTGTGTCCACCAACCCGGTTAGATCTCCGGACATTCGATTGTCGTCCTCTCAATTTCGTATACAACAGTAATGCCACGAGAAGGCAATGAGTAGGACTTCCCTGGGAGAGGCTATATACGCGTAGCCATGTGAGAGCATTTGGAGAGGGAGAGCGGATTCTCCCCAGTCTCGGCCGTACCAGGGCATTTGGGGGCACACACACTAATATAGAGAAGAGTTCAAAGCTTCAACCACTTTATTAATACGTATACTTTTTAAAGTAGTCTATAGATTTCTATAAGGGCTACGATTGTTTGTATTTCAAAGTATTAGGTATGTACTGTGAAGGGTAATCCATTAAATTCCAAATCACTGATACCATTAAAACTGTGAACTATAGAGTAAAAAGAAATGGTTTGAGTAATTCACATAAAAACTAGTAAAAATAACTGTATAAATAGTTGGTTTTAAATTCGTTTGGTATTGTTTGCTTGTACCTTCTTATTGTTGTTTAGGACTGAAATTGATCAGTCTCTTACTGTCATATGTGCACACTGTGCAGTCCTAAGCATCAATGGGAAGATACAAGCAAACAATACCGAGTGAATTAAACTTCAACCCATTGCATAAGGAGATGGCTATTAGGATTCAGTAGCTGAGTGGATAACATGATGTCGTTTGCAGCGAACAGTACTAGGTTCGAGTCCCCAATTGAACATCAACTCTAGGACGCAAGTACATTCAGGTGAAAAGTCCCACGTGGGGCGAAACGCGCATCCTGGATTCCACTGCTAGCTACTACCTATCTTTGCTTATAAAGTTAGTTTTAAAGTTAAAAGAATTTAAATAATAAACGTTTCTGTTACAAGCTGAACCATGTTATCAATTAAAAGTGGTCAAAAGGAATTAATAATCCGCTAAATTACTTCCATCTCACACACATCTTGGTAAATCTAGCTGACGAGTCCCACTTGGGGCGAAACACGCATCATGGATTCTATTGCTAGCTACTACCTATCTTTGCTTATAAATAATAAACGTTTCTGTTACTAGGTGAATCATCTTATCAATTAAAAGAAGTTAATAATCCTATAGGTTACTTCTTTCTTGCATATACCTTGGACAACAACTCATAGTAACCATTATATTTAGAGGATGAATCTAGACCTAAACTATAATATTAATTAAATTCTCAATGATAATCAATTAGTGATGGACAAGTAGTTTGTGTTTAGTTAAGGACAGTTAGATAATGAACGATAGAAAACTTAAATTTCATAAATAAATTACCGGTAATTGATCATTTGTTTCTTCAAAGAGAATTCTCTATAGTTCATTCATACATTAATCCAAATGAAATATGTCATGAAACAGGATATTTGAAGGTGAATAAAATCAACTATCCCTTAGTAGGCCAAAATAAACACTCAAGTGATCATAGGAAAACTTAAGAAAAACCTGAAAGTACTGGACAGCTGGTTCGTCTCAGTACGGGACTCCTCAGCAGTGCTCATCCATGATCTCGCACATGGGACTAGAACGTCGTTCAGTGCTTCCAGATTTTCAATGGTGATCTAGTTTAGATTGACTCACAAATTTAAATGTTACAATACGACAATCTTTACCATTCCTCATTGTGATAATATTTTTCGCTTAAAAAGAGTCAAACGAATCCAAAGCATTCACCTGTTTACTTTCAGTAAATAAGCAAATTCTCTTAAAATATCAATGTAACAGTAGTAATAGTAGTAGTACCTACTTAATTACTTACGCCTGTTACTCCCAATGGAGCATAGGCCGCCGACCAGCATTCTCCAACCCATTCTGTTCTGGGCCTTCCTTTCTAGTTCTATCCAGTTTTTGTTCATTCTTCTCATGTCTGTATCCATTTCTCGGCGTAATGTGTTCTTCGGTCTTCCTCTTTTCCTTTGGCCCTCAGGGTTCCATGTGAGGGCTTGTCTTGTCATGCAGTTGGGTTATTTCCTCAATGTGTGCCCAAAACAATTCTAGTGCTTCTTCCTGATTTCTACCTCCACTGGAATTTGGTTTGTTCTATCCCACAGCAGATTGTTGCTGATAGTGTCTGGTCAACGGATCCGAAGTATCTTGCATAGAAAACTGTTAATAAACACCTGTATCTTCTGGATGATGGTTTTGATGGTTGTTCAAGTTTCTGCCCCATACAACAGAACTGTCTTGACATTTGTATTGAAAATTCTGACTTTGGTGTTGGTTGATAATTGTTTTGAGTTCCAGATGTTCTTCAGTTGTAGATATGCTGTGCTTTCTTTGCCGATCCGCGCCTTCACATCTGCACCAGATCCACTGTGTTCATCGATGATGCTGCCCAAATATGTAAAGGGTTTTACATCCTCCAAAGCTTCTCCGTCAAGTGTAATTCGATTGGTGCATGTTGTATTGTATCGGAGAATCTTGCTTTTCCCTTTGTTTATATTGAGACCTACTGCTGCTGAGTCTGCTGCTACACTGGTCGTTTTCTCCTGCATTTGTTGTTGCGTGTGTGATAGAGGAGCCAGATCATCTGCGATGTCTAAATCGTCTAGTTGCATCCTAGCTGTCCACTGTATCCGGTGCTTCAATCTAGATGATGATGTCTTCATGATCCGGTCTATCGAACTCCGCCTGTAGCTCCTCCGGGGGCTACTGCCGGTCCCAACCTCGAATAAAGGAGAGGGATTGGGCATGGGGTTAGCGACCTCGTCCCGTGGAAAACCAACCCGCTAAAAATACGCTAACCAGAAGTAGTAGTAGTAGTCGTCGTAGTATTCAAGTTTCATCAATATATATTTTGGCATAAACTATGGATTGAATAACTTTCATATCTAATAGTGATTAGAATATTGTCATTAGATTATGCAAGGAAACGTTACTCTTTAAAACTAAGGGTAAATCCTTCTGACTAAACATTTTTTTATATCAATATGCAAATGAATCCAGTAAAATCATGATTACATCTATTATTGTTGTTGTTGTTATTCTGTTTTGAGTATGTGTGACAGAATTTTATCTTTAAGGAGAATAAGTGTTCTTCCCTATTCTCATCCTAAGTTATTTGATCCATAGTATTAATGAATCTTTAGTGTTTTGATTGGTGTTATGGAGAAAAAAAACAAAAACTGTTTTACACATTTTCAATCTAGACATATCAGAATGGGTTTATGTGAATATTATAGTTATTTTAATAGTTGAGATAATGAGTCGGTTGAGGTTAGACCACCATGGAAAACCTGGAATCACTGGACGGTCGTTTCGTCCTATTGTGGGGCTCCTCAGCAGTGTTCTCAGTGGTTCTAGAGGTTAAGCGCTCGAGTGCGAGACTGATAAGTCCTGGGTTCGAATCTCGCGAGGCAGGATCGTGGATGCGCATTACTTAGTAGTTTCATACTATAACGAAACAGTTGTCCAGTGCTTCCCGGTTTTTGATGGTGGTCTAACCTCAATTGACTCATGATCTCAACTATTAAAAGTATAGGACATATGTTTAGAATAATTTCTGATTAAATTCAAAAAAATTACATTTCTTTATTTTATACCAAATCTACTTGATGTGTCGAAGTAAGGTATGGTATCTTCTACTGATGTCAATAGATATAAGTAATATATATCATCAATAGAAAGTGAAATATCTAGAGGAAGAATGCTAAGAAGATTGAAGAAAACAGAATGAGAACAGAGAATGATTGGTATGGAATCGAAAGAACACTACAGTCTGAGATGATTGATTAACATTTTGCAAATGAAGTATATACTGTATGGTTCATAGATTTTACTAAGATATTTTGTATTCAGATACATTTGATTATCCCCCACTGATGTTCTCGTTTACTACATAGATGAATCTGGTTACTGTGAGCATTCAATACAGAAATGATTTGTTTTATGCTAAAAAATCTAAATGCTATTTCAAAACTTTTTTTAATGATAATGAAAGATAAACAATAGACTAAAACATGAATGACTATGATATATATATATATATATATATATATATATCAGAAGCGGTTTTTGTAAAGATTTTACTAAGTTTACAGTTGAAATCATGAGTTAATTGAAGCTAGACCATCATGGAAAAACCTGGAAGCACTGGACGGTCGTTTCGTCCTATTTTGGGACTCCTCAGCAGTGTACATCTACGAGGAGTCCAAAAATAGAACCTGAAAGCACTGAACGGTGGAAATTACACATTAATACGGTTGAGTGCCTAAGGGCTCAGTGATCTAGAGACCGACAGTTCCTGCATTCTGATCACGTAAGCAGGATCGTGTATGCGCACTATTTAGTAGTCTTATACTATAACAAAACAGCTGTTCAATGATCACAGGTTTTCCATAATGGTCTGGTTTCAATTGACTCATGATCTCAATTATTAAAAAAAAACATATAAATAACTTTCATCTAATTGTTTATGAACCTTTATTACATATTACATAATAATAATTCTAGTTAATTTTGGATTCATATTGAATTTTGTTTTCATTTTACCCTCTACTTATATACTGTAACTCCATTTATAGATCTTTCAGTAGTTACTACCCATTCCAAACCCAGATAAACAAGAAGAATTAGATGTGGGATTAGTAATTCTATCTCGTAGGTAACTAACTCCCTCAAAAAGAAGAATGCTAACTAGAAGAAAATTATACACTGTACACTTTTTAAAGTTTGTTATTGTTATGGTTGTTGTTGCTGTCCTTGTTGTTGTTGTTGTTCTTAATTTATTGATTAATTTTTTAGTCAATTAATTATTTTATTAATAAATTAAAAAAAACTATAAATTGAAAAAACAGTTTAATCATGTGTTCATAAAACATTGATATATATATACATGTACATATACATATATATAGCAGTAATGGTGCATATATGCACTCAACCATATAGAATAACATAGTGATATGTATGGATATCTATGTTCACTTGGGAACCATACATTTTAATAATCATATGCTTAACTGAAATCATATCAACAGAAGAAAAAAAGAAACAAAAAAAAGAAAATAAGAGAAAAGAAAAAAGAAAAAAAGAAAAGAAACCAATCAACGTTACTTATAATGTTGATTAACCTATAAAGAGATGATTAAGGGAATGAATGATTTTTAGAAAAGAAAAAGAAAGAAAAAAGAAAAAACGAAAAAATTTATGAATTATTTTTTTTTCTACTTTTTTTTTGTTTTACTTTCTAATTTGTATAAACTAAAAATGGATTGAATTCACTTGGTATTGTTTTGGTTGAATCTTCCCATTGAGGTTTTTAGGACTGTAACTGGTCAATCTCTAATTGACATATGTGCATACTGTGCATATTGCCTCAATATAGCCTTGATTCACAAGCATCTCTGCTTACCATCCTTATATTTATTCATCTCACATTTTGATCAAACATATGGTAAAATGTGAACAGTGAATCTGTTTGAGAAAGATTGTCCGATCGATTTCTATTATTTACTTTAATTCCATAGCCCTCAAATGCCCTGGTACGGCAGACAGTGGGTGGAATCTGCTCTCACTCTCCAAATGCTCTCACATGGCCATGCGTATATAGCCTCTGACAGGGAAGTCCTACTCACTACCTTCTCGTGGCATTACTGTTGTTTAAGAAATTGAGAGAACGAAAAGTGAATATCTGGTGCTTTAACCGGGTTGGTGGACACGGAAAGTTCGTCTAAGGGAGTTGGAAAACCCTCATTCCAAACCAATGGTACACATGGGCTTCAGTATACTGAGGGAACAAATGGCGTATGAACCAATCGTTGGTCACCGGCTATCATGGGACTGCATCTCCTCACGATGCTCCACTGCCTTGTGGACCAGATCTTTAGGTCAAAGGCTTGGGGTGTGGCCCCCTAAGAAAACCATCTGCTTCGGTTTGGGCACCCAGGCAGTATCACATCCCTCACACAAATCAAATGAGATTTGTATGGCGCATATATATCCGCTTCCCTTTTGTACCCATATTTATGTGTTTAAATAAAACAAAAATGATAGTTACTTGCATATTTGATTCGTGAAATCATAATGAGAATAACGAAAGATCACCCGTTCATCCCCTTCATATTAACTAAGATCAGTCCTTGAAATAACTAATAAAAAAGCTCGATCCCCATAAACCGCCTATATTAACAACAATCACCTGCCCACTTGTAATCTACTATGACATGTGATTCTTGGAGTGCTTGCGAAAAGCCGTGACCAGTAGAATTCAACTATGTTGAATTTAATACTGATATCCACCGAAGATAATCAAGGATTGTCACACAGTGTAGTGGGTTGATTGAGAATGAAGAAATACGTATTTGAATGCTGGCCCAATTATCACGTGATAAATGGCTCAGGGTTCTATCCTTAGTGACCCGATCGCCGATATGTACTTCTGAGGAGCCCATATTAGAACAAAACATTCGTCTAGTGTTTTTCATATTTAATAAATTTATTAAGTGAAGTATATTCAGTCTAAAAGCAAAATTTTGGAAAAGTGGATCTGAGTCCTAATGTTTATTTTCACACTGAGACTTTAATTCAGTACCTTTTACCCAAATATCTGATTCATTCTCCATTGCGTCAATGATAGTCACTAAACTTTTGAGTCTACACCTGGTTAGGGTCAACCTGATTATCTTAACCAATAGTTAAGGAAGTTGGATGATATGGGTAAGAATCGGTTGTAGTGACCAATATTTCATGTTCTTAATAGTAGGCGTACAAGAAAAACAGGTAAAGGATGGACAATTCATGAAATGAAAATCAGTGTAACACCACTTTGTTGAACTGGGCTAGATTTAAAGAGTCTGCATATCTTCATTTATGGTGTTAGTACGTTAACAGCCAGTAACTGATAACACTGGATTATCTGGTTTAAAAAACAATCCTAATAGTTAAAAAGCAATCTATTACTTGTGTTTATTGAAATCTCAGTCGCTCTAGTAATGTGAATTAGGTCTACTTAGACTAAACAACGTTTAAATTTATTTTTTGGCCACTAAGAAGTGTCGGCCTTAAATTAAAGCCTATTTTTATATAGTTGAGATCATGAGTCAATTGAAGCTAAACCACCATGAAAGAACCTGGAAGCACTGGACAACACACTGCTGAAGAGTCTCACAATAGGATGAAACGACCGTCCAGTGCTTCCAGGTTCTCCATAGTGATCTAGTTTCAACTGACTCATGATCTCAACTATATAAAATTACTAAAATCTCCACAAAACCTCTTTCTAATAAAGCCTATTTGTTAAAGACCTTAAACATTGAAAGCAGTAGACTTTTACTGTAGTTCATAAACTGAAAAGTTAAAATACACTTGATATCCGAGAAAAATGAACCACTTGTCATAACAAAACTATACCAGTAATCAAGATATTATAAATTATATACATGACCATAAGGGACTACAAATGGGATACAAATTAAAAGCTTGATTTTCTTACATCTACAGCACATAACACACTTTAACACTTATTGATCAGTTAAAATATTATTGATCAAATTTGATAATAAAGATACTGTGGTCATTATAAAAATTGATGGTTCTACTTTAAGCACTTAATAGTATTGTATGAATAGTTAAATAGTTCTAAGTTATGATATATATATATATATATATATATATATATATATATATATATATAGACACGTAAAGATGGCTCGTGTCAACATCTGGAGGGAAGCACGGGATACCGTGGACATTTAGGATGCAGCTGGATGATTTAGACTTCGCAGATGATCTCGCTCTTATATCGCACACGCAACAACAAATGAAGGAGAAGACGACCAGTGTAGCAGTAGCCTCAGCGCCAGTAAATCTCAACGTAAACAAAGGGAAAAGCAAGACTCTCCGATACAATACAACATGCATCAATCAAACCACACTTGACAGAAGAGATTTGGAGGATGTAAAAGCCTTTACATATTTGGGCAGCATCATCGATGAACACAGTGGATCTGATGCAGATGTGAAGGCGCGGATCGGCAAAGAAAGCACAGCATATTTACAACTGAAGAACATCTGGAACTCAAAACAATTATCAACCAACATCAATATCAGAATTTTCAATACAAATGTCAAGACAGTTCTACTGTATGGGGCGGAGACATGGAGAACTACGAAGGTCATCATCCAGAAGATACAAGTGTTTATTACCAGTTGTCTACGCAAGATACTTCGGATCCGTTGAACAGACGTTGTCAGCAACAAGCTACTGTGGGAGAGAACAAACCAGATTTCAGTAAAGGATGAAATCAGGAAGAAGGGCTGGAAGTGGATAGGACACACATTGAGGAAGTCACCCAACTGCGTCACAAGACAATCCCTCACATGGAATCCTGAAGGTCAAAGGAGAAGAGGAAGACCAAAGAACACATTACAGCAAGAAATGGATACAGACATGAGAAGAATGAACAAAAGTTGAATAGAACAAGAAGGGAAGGCCCAGGACAGAATGGGTTGGTGGCCTATGCTCCATTGGGAGTAACAGGCGTTAGTTAGTAAGTAAGTAAGTAATTAAGTTAGTGAATTAGTAAGTAAGTAAGTAAGTAAGTAAGGATAGATGGCTTGTTGTCAAACTCAAGGAAGCCTCAAGAATCCCAGAAAGAGCCAAAGACGTTCCATCCAATCACCACTAGAGGAACATTTTAGAATGACAATATGTAGCTCCCCTATTGGATGAATAAGAAGGTCCCCCTATGTGCCTATTAGCTGTCCAAAATGCTGATTTACTTTCAACCAAAAAAACTATAAATACATGAGATTTTTGTACTATATTTGACACTGTGTTGAGAATAACATTCCTATTTACTAATCTTCTGTCTTCTCATTTTGCGATTTGGGAAGGTTCTAGCGTTTGAGTGCTCAAGTTATACGCAACATACTAAGAGTCCAAGTTCAAGTTGCAACAATATATATATAAATTTTTTATATAGTTAAGATTATGAGTCAGTTGAAGCTAGACAATCATGGAAAACCTGGAAGCACTAGACGGCTGTTTCGTCCTATTGTGGGACTCCTCAGCAGTGCGCATGCACGATCCCGCACTCGCGAGATTCGAATCCAGGACCAACCAGTCTCGCGCCAGAGCACTTAACTGATAGGCCACTGAGTCGGCATCCAACTGTGTTAATGTCTAACCTCAACCAATCCTCGAAATTGCGCGACCAACTTCTATTGTACTGAGGTAGATACCTGTCTCTATCTGACATAGATTAGCTCCACTGGCCACGACTTCTTACTAGAACTTAACCATATAAAAAAAATTACTAAAATCTTCACAAAACCTCCTTGTAATATATATATACAG
This sequence comes from Schistosoma mansoni, assembly GCF_000237925.1. Classification (NCBI taxonomy): domain Eukaryota; kingdom Metazoa; phylum Platyhelminthes; class Trematoda; order Strigeidida; family Schistosomatidae; genus Schistosoma; species Schistosoma mansoni. Next base: position 551,648 of record NW_017386030.1, on the reverse strand, counting down.
ATTGAGAAAATCTATACAAAATCCTTTCATTTAATAAAATGCTTGCATTTAACATCACCAAGAAGTTGCATTAAATCAAATAATAATCATTACTGTAACCTTCCACAATTAGAACAATAGAGCCTAATCTTAAATAAAACTAAGAATAGATAGGTTTGTAATCATTTAATAGCAAATTAAACAAGTTTGCTTTTATTGATTTTAACTTCTTATAAATATCTAGGTAATTCCAGTTAGCAACATAGATGTAAAGTATAGATTAATTTATAAATAAAAAATTATAATTCTCTATTATACCATTAGAGAATGAAAATAATAATGAAAATTGTTTAAGCATCAAGAAGAAGATGAATGAAATCAATGATCTAAACAAAGTTTATACAAAGTAAAATGGTTATATCTTGTGACCTATGGGCCTTGTTTGATATATGACATGATGATCCCCCGCTAATTAGACAACAGTGAATTATCGATTAGAGCACTGATACACAGAAGCTATGTGAGCAGTATTGAGTACTTATCAATCCTGCTATCCGCCTAGTCTAGCCAGTTAAGTCCAAAACATCAATAATAGCCTCTGCAATAGGAGTCATTACTCTCAAACATACTGAGTTTATATACCAATCAAACGGACCACATCGTAACATAAAATAGAAAATAACATTTGTACAAGATTCAGGCAAAAGTGGCTGTGAGTGTGGGGAACAGTAATTAATGGACTAGGGATAACTCAAGAATGGTAAATTGTATAATAATAGTCTATGGGTCAAAATAAAGCTTATGATAAGAGGAACATGAATATGTATAGGTTAGTTACTCAACAACTATACAATAGGAAATATACATATCATATTGGTCCATAAATAGTCCTTAGAGTTACCATTCATAAATCTCCACAGGATATAACAGAAATAAAATAATATCAGCAAGTAAATTATCAATAGCCCCAAATTGTTCAGCTTTAATAAGTTGTGGTGCTATGTTCCCTAAGTCTACTATGGAATGATTATACCCTATATTTATACTTAACATACAGTTCCAGATATCGTAGTGTGATAAAAGTATAAAAATTATATATGGGTAACAATCTTATAAGAGAATATTTCTTTGGTTTATACGGTGTACCAAACGTTCTACGTGATCTAAGATATGGTTCAGCGAAGTTTTTGATTAGAAAGTAGTTGTTTCGGTCCCGTAATCTAACTTTAATAGTATTTACTAAATCTAAGTATTTAAGTATTACAATTCAATAGTCTTCTATCAAAGTGATTTCAGTCTAGACTGAAGGGAAAAAGGAAATTGTAATTAACATCAACTATGAAACTATTTATAGTAGAGCTTTTCAAAAGAAGTAGGTAACTAAGTTAGTACATAATCCTAAAATGCGTTCAAGATAAATAACGTTGAACTTTTTTTACTAAAAGCCGAAAGTTGAATGTATCCGCTTTCTATAGGAACCCATTAGATACAGATATATATTATCAGAAGGGGTTTTTTGTAAAGATTTAGTATTTTCATAGTTGAAAGCGTGAGTAAATTGAAGCTAGACCCCCAAGGAAAACCTGGAAGCATTGGACGGTCGTTTCGTCCTATTGTGGGACTCCTCGACAGTGAGCATCCACGACCTCGCCTAGTGAGATTGGTTGGAGTTAGACATAAACATAATGGGATCACGACTCAGTGGTCTATAGGTTAAGTGCTCTAGAGCGAGACTAGTAGGTCCTGAGTTCGTATCTCGCGAGGCGAGGTCGTGATTCCAGGTTTTCCCTGGTGATCTAGCTTCAGTTGACTCACGCTTTCAACTATAGACCAATATATATGACCTTAACCAATCATAGTATGAAGTACAAAACATTATTTGAGCAACGATTCATTGCTCTGTTATATATAATCAATAAGCAAAAATAAAGGTTCATTCATATATACAAAACTTATATTTTAAACTAGAGAAATAGTTGAAGTATATCGTTAATGGCAAGTAGCATTATATGGTTTATCGCTATAACCTGCTGATATTATAATTAACTAATATTAAACTTAAAACAACCTATGGAACTTCTGTGAATCAATAATTATTTTGAAAATCTTGAAGTACTATTGAATATATGCTTTCAATTTGCTGGTTCATAGGGATTTTCATTAGTCTAGGAAGAAAATAGGATGTAGGAATCTACTTAAATTGTTCACAAATATAGTTACTGAGTAGCATCATTAAATATTAGTGATATTACAGCACAATTCAACTCATATTATGTCTTTAGTTTGTCAGGTATGAAACATTTAGGTTATTTGATTCACAAAAGTCGGCTTCGGGTAAGAATAAACCATATTCAAATTATTATTATACACTTAAAAAATAGAAAGCTGTGCACAAAAGTACGCTCCATATATTTTCATGCAAACTTACAGTCACCGTATAAAAGATTTTGTGACAAACAATTATCTGTTAATGCTCACTTTTATTTCGACCGATGAAAGAAAGCTAAGTTTGTTGTCTGAGGAGCTGTGATTAAACTTTATAAGACAAAAGACATAATACCTTGATGTTTTAAAAGATACATTGATCTCCGGGTCCTCATTTGAATTATATTACAAGCACAGCCAAATCAAACTTATATAAACAAAGTAATTTAAAACACTTTTGATAATTTCACTGAGAGCTCTCATAAATTGCTATCAAAATATGTTCTAGTTTAACGTTTGACTACTCATTCACAAATGTTAGATATAAACGTAAAGCTTTAGTAACAGTGGATATTTTGCGATAATCTGAGAAAAGAATATAACTTTACAACTGAAGTCTAAAGAACTTTTATTCTGTTTCTAGACTTTCAAAGCATTGACACGTAAAATACTTAACTTTTAAAATATAATACCTATCATCTCTCCCATTCTTATAATATAACAGTGAACTCTATTAAAACAACAAATCTAACTACTTCAAGAAATGATTACATTATACACACACCACTATCATTGAATAATAAATTAAACTAAAAATATAATTCACAACTAGCTTGACGCTACAATAACATACAAAAACGAGGATATATAGTATTAGAAGTGCTGAAAATGTCATACAATGTTTAAGAAACATCTCTATATTTCTATATAATACAGATGGTTTCATCCATATCTCTTCAAAGCATATTAAAATTATAGCTAAAGGATGTTATCGGTACCATGTTACACTCATCAAAGTAAAATTTTGCACTACCGTAATAAATGAATGGCATTTGACTACAGAACGATAACATATAACACACAAGAAACTTAAAGCATCGCTTAAACTAATGTTGTTTACTTTACAACAGATTTTCAACAAAAGTAAATCATACAAACTATAATATTTCACCGAAAATTAGCAACATTTTCAACAGTGTCAAATAGCCCACGTAAAATCTGATTATATGACCTGTACTTTAAAGTATTTGGCTCAAGTTAATCAAAAACAGCCGTAACGCTTATTAGAATCTTTTGTTTGTTGCATTGATTGATCTAAATAGGTGAACAGTGTAGCTTTTGTTTTCAGCGATATAAACGATCAAGCCTTCTTGAAGATTGAGGAAACATAATATTATATCAGGCTTTTTCCTTCACCAGTTGATCACCGTTAAGATATGTTCTGTATTTATATCGATAACTAAAGCAGACATGTTTAATTCAAAACATTTGTCAGATATTATTCAAGCAGAGTTGCCAGTATTAGGCTAATATTTAATTTTCCACTAAAGCGAATGCATACGGGCGTAAGTTTTAGTTACAACCAACGTTCTAAAACCACCTAAAACCACTTTTTAAACTAAAATTAATAGAAATTCTAAAACTACTCTTAAAAAATATTCACAAAAACCAACAAGAACCACGTCCTCATGAACTGTTTGGATTTCTTCGACCATATACTTGAATACAGACGAGACACAGAAACATATTAGAGTCTGTGATTGTTTGAACGCTACATAAGCCCCTACTAGGATAGACATAGTATTGCTCCACAGATACTAAACATAAACAAACTATCAAATCAATAACTATTAGATAATTGCTCATGAATAATCTTTCTATAAAAGTATATAACTACAAATAAAGTCCATGAATATTATATTCATTTCTCCAACTACACATAAGCATAAACCTCGCAATCAATCTCAATACAGAACATGTCACCTACAGGTGGTATTTGTAAGCAATATATTACATAACCGAAGTGGTGCAGTGAGTAACAATTTTAGGTAGTATCAAGAATCAAACTGACTTTCTGTGCTCTTGTTTTATGACTGATTGGATAGTAAATAGTTAATCTGTAACAACAGAAAAAAGAATTCCATTCTCATGATTATATTACACATCACCACCGATGCACTGGAATGAAATGTCTCAGACTAATTCCTAACTAAAAGGGAGATTTTAAATAAGGAACTTGTGAACGATCTTGTGATAAGTTTCAGTGAAGGAACACGTACTTCCATGCAGGTCTATACTTTTCTATCTTTGTGTTCATCAGTAAATTTACCAGCCTCGGAAAAATAAAAGTCGAAACCGTTATATCATTGGTTGGACGCAAAATCGACTAACAAATTTATACGCATAAAAATATAGATGTGAGAACCTATTTAAATAATGAATTTTGGTTTGATCTCCAAAACACCAACATGGCTTTGCCTAAAGAAAGGAGCTTGGAAACGACTCAATATGTTAACCTCTGAAAGTTTTCCATCACATTAAGACACAAATATATGTAAGAAGAATAGTCTTTTTTATAAATTCTCTTTAGGTTCTAGGATTGTGTGCCCAAACTAACAAGCCTATGAGTAGCCAGATTTCAGCCAAAATAGATATTTCAAAATTATAGCATGTGCATTTAGAATTGTTTGAAAAATAAAATAAAGTAAAACTCTATGTTAGGATGAGTAGTATAAATTGTTGAGTTGAGTAAATTGACTCGTCAAGTGAAATTGTGAAATTGGTGACCAGAAAAATGTGATTAATGTGAGTCGAGAAAAATAATAATGCAACTACAAATCGGGAATTTACTATTGGCTCAACAAACTTTATCACGTCTCAGAGAACTACAATTACATATCCATGGATATCGATATACGTGAAAACCCTGGGGCATTCAAAAATATTTTATCGTATTTGAGAATCGCACATTTTGTTTTAATCTAAACATTAGATTTTGGGTCAGAACAATCACAAATTATTATGCTGTTTATCACGTGTATGTTCAAAGCGGGTTCATTTATTTCTACCTTTACTTAAAAACACCTTGGAGGTGCAAAAACTGCGAAGCAGTACATTATTTTATTTTCCAACAAGTTTAAATTTAAAGTTTGTGATCTGTAAAAGACGGAGTGAATTTACCTCATTTGACATCATAAACAAATAAAGATATTTAAAAAAACGCCTCACGTAAATTAGACTCAAGGTTATACAAGAATGTGTGTGATACTATTAAACAAAGTCAAAAAACCGTTTATCCAGCAAACTTTGGGAAGAAAAGTACATGTGCACGATTCTATGCTATTTAAAAGTCCTATTTTAGTCGGTCCACTGATATGAAGAGAATTTCTAGTCAGTATTTTTCAGGAGTTTTAATACATGAGATTACTTATTGAAATTGTTAACTAAAGTTCTTATTAGCACATATTGTTTTATGAATCATTTGTCTCCATGGAGTAATCTTCTTAAATTCGTCACAACTGGTTGTCATAAGAGTAAATCCCATAACCTTCAGCTTATTTTACTCTCCAGATATTATATTTTTATCACCAGCTGATGTAGACAGTTTGATTGTTATTGGCTCATGTCCAAAGGTCAAAGCGCCATTCTGAATATCTAATTGAAAGTAGTAGAATCTTCCTGCCTATCCTTCAGAATGGTTTCAACCAACATATTTTGTCTTACTTTATGGCCAGCTTCTGGAAAAGTTTGTAGCTGTAAATAATTCCCCATAATCAATAGCTCATTAAGTGTTCGACATTGGATGGATACAAAGTTACCGTCCAACCACTTGGATTTATGGATCTATTGAACCGTAAAGCATTCTTAGAGTGATTTTAGTCTATCGAATAACCTGTTATATTTTTTTGATACTCTTTAAAAACATATTTGTACCACAAATGTTTGTGGTATGAAACGAGTATTGACCACAGAGATGTCAGTTCGTTTAGTAAAACACTGATACACCAAAAGTAGGAGATCTAAGAAGAGGTGGGTAGGATACTACTTAAGGGTACTACTATTTTATAACCGCTTTCATCCTTTTAAAAAATGGTGAGACGGTACTTTAAAAGCTTCTTTGCTTTTTGTTCTTTAATCACAAACAGAAAATGGTCTTAAAGTAAAATTTTAATATATGCATTATGAAATTCTAGGATTAGGCTAAAACTTTAGATATCCCTCACTGGGCAACCAGTTGTACCGACAAACGTTTTTGGTCACATGTGTGGGATTCCAGTTGTCATTTATGGAGCCTGTAATCATTTTTCCAGATAAACTGTCTAGTACCACCTGTAGTAGATTACTGTCTAGATAAGCCGGTCTTAATCCTCAAACACATGTTGTTTCTGCGTCTCTGTAATTGTGTACAACGAAATATTTAGGCTTTCGAGACTGTTTTAAATTGCTCTTCGAATGAAGGGCTAAGTGGTGTTTTGTTACGCCCGACCAAGACGTGTTTGAGCGCTTAAGCCCTTGGTTATATATGTGACTGGTAACTGCTAATACGTACTAGTCTATGGTGTCCGAGAATTAGGCGTCCAAACAGTGTTGAACCTAGAATTGGAGCGCCTGTACTCATCCCTGTATCAAGGCATTTTCACTCATTGTTTGGTCGTCAACTAAGATTTGCTAGTGACGTTTGAACTCTGATGTTAACCAATCATTCCATGGAAAGGTCTCTTAATTCTTTAATCGTCCGATAGAGATAGACGGTTCATTATCTCACTTCTCGAAATAATTGTTGAGACGGCTTCCCAGAACTACATGTAGCGAAGCAACTTCTGATACGAAATCAGGCTAGCGAAATATTGATGCTCAAGTAGACAATTGTTGAGTTGAAACTGAATTGTACAGTTCAAAAGATGACGTGTCATAAAAAATCTTCTTTACAAAGATAGGCTATTGTTAGTATACGCTGCAGACGTGATGCGTGTTATAGAACCAAGTATTTTGCACATATCTTTATGTTACTTATCATTAGTTTTCGGGAATCTGCTATAACACCCATTATTGATTGAAGAATTTCCAAAAATGTACGAAGTTAGGAGTACTTTGGAGTCACGTACTAGAAAACAAATTTGGATTTTTTATTATGATAATGTATTCACTATTCATTCATGTGATATTCTGAGCTTTTTTTTCCTTCCATTACGATCATTCGTATCAAATTGACATGATCACTGATGCCACGTGTCACGAAGTCAATGTTGACTAAAGTTAAAACCAATCTTTACAATTTCTTAAAGAATGAGTGATACAACTGCATAAGAATAGTACTGTTGAGATTTCAGGCCTGGTCCATTTATATATTAAATATAACCTATCGAGTACAAAAGTTTTTTTATTGATGCTCTTTTAGAGCAAATTCGTTTCACAATATAAATGAATTAGAAAAGCATTTTCGGTGAGCCAGTTTGGACTTGATTAATGAGATGTTCCAATATTGTTCATTTTAATTGATCTCATCTATATATTATGTCGATTATAATGATCACTTCAACTTGGTTTTATGAGATACGTTTAAGTTTTTTAAACAGCATATTCTTACCCGTTTATGTTCAGAATTCAACATAAACTCGACTAAGTAAATAGATACATGTAAATGAAAAGCATGGATCGATCTCAGCCGTAGAAACATTAAAAACATGAATTTGTAAATAACTATTATGTCTCCGTCTGGAAGTTATCATTTAAATCATTTCTATGAAACTTTCTGTCATGAGTATTTTATTGTTCTAATACTTATCAAAATATGCTCAACATCGACTATTACATCATTTTGATAAACAAATATTATACTAGTTTATTGTAGTATCATTATGTAATAAAATGATTGTCTCGTACGAGCTTTATATTTGTATGTTAAACATATTACAATTAGCAGTTAATCGTACACTGTTCTTATTGCATTCATTAAAGTTACATTGGATTCTTAAATCTCACTGGATATGATGGTCATATAACCTGCTAATTAAATAAGCCATTATTTATATCCATTTTGGACTATTTGTCATTTACGAAAGTAGTCATTGATTATTTCTATACTATACATTTTTTGGTAGGCTATTATGCTTTATAAAATTCAACTTCTTTTAATCAATAAAGATTGTTTGATATCTAATTAAAACAGTGAGAACCTTGTAAAGATCTACTTTTGCTACTTTGCTCGGTTAGTGAAAATGTTTTGAAACTCTATTAAAATAAGATGAAAATATGAATGTTTATGAATTTATTTAAGTACTATGTATAGTGGATGATAAAAACTGATATAACGAAGCATGGTATTACACACAAATTGTAACGGATGACATATAATTCAATGGTCACTTGGCAAAATTAAATTATCTTTCGTATGATGAAATCACTAAAATGTTGTGGAATATTTGTATTAAGTTAATAATAATTTTGTTGAAATCGCTGAGGAAATTTAAACATTTTAAAAAATATGTGGTTTTTATGAATTTGTTGAAAAGTATTTGTGATCGCTTGAAGACAGTTTATTGGGTTTCGGATGTTTACCTCAGGCTGTTTGGAATAACATTCCTTCTACTTGTCTTCTGCCTTCTGATTTTGCGACTTGGGAGGGTTCTAGCGTTCGAGTGCTCAAGTATTACGCTACATACTAAGAATCTAAGTTCGAGATATAACACGGACATACACCTTAAGAATTC